>NW_024420180.1:8009-8353 GCF_014898765.1 Herpailurus yagouaroundi | reverse complement strand
CCTCCCTCTCCCTGCTCACCCTCCCTTCTCTCATCCTCCCTCCTCCACCTACCTCCTCCACCACCCTCCTTTCCTTCACTCTCCTCCTTGCCCACCCTCCCTCCCTCTTTATCCTCCTCCTCCTTGCCTTCCTCCTCCTTGTCCTCCCTCCCCCTGTTCACCCTCCCTCCTCCTCACCCTCTTCTCCCTCCTCCTCCTCCTCCTCAGCCTTCTTGCCCCGCTCCTTGCCCCCCTCATCCCCCTCTTTGCCCCCCTCCTCACCCCCCCTCCTCTCCCCCCTCACCCTCCCTCCTCCCCCCTCTTCCTCCCTCCTGTTCCCTCATCCCCCATCCTCCTCATCCCCC
>NW_024420180.1:6979-7909 GCF_014898765.1 Herpailurus yagouaroundi | reverse complement strand
TCCTCCTCCTCAGCCTTCTTGCCCCCCTCCTTGCCCCCCTCCTCGCCCCCCTCCTCGCCCCCCTCCTCTCCCCCCTCACCCTCCCTCCTCTTCCCCCTCGCCCTCCCTCCTCCTCCTCGCCCTTGCATGGCTACCTCTCTTTAAAGGCACCTGATGATAACTGAGCACGTACTGTGTGTTGGGTTCTGTGACATTCTCTCCACGTGCCACATCACTCCTGACACAGACGTTGGAAGTGATTCCATTTTGCCGCTGGTTCTGCTGATGTGGTCGAGATGTGCAATATCCTGCCCAGCATCCCAGCCGGTGAGGGGCCGAGCAGGGATTTTAAATCAGGCTTGGGGTCTGGAAAGCCGTGTTCCTCCTGACCCTCCTGCCTCTGTTCGAAGCTGGCTCAGCCCCTAGCTCCCCTGAGAGGCCCTCCTGGGGACCCCTTCCTCCCAGGCCATGGCTCCACCTTTGGATTTTTCGGCACTGCGAGTTTTTGACCCTGATGATGAGGTTTTATCCTCAGCCACTGTGAGTTGCTTTTTAAATGTGTCCACAGGTTGTAAGCCTGAAAATACAGGGCACTTTTTTCTATTACTTTTGTGTCCCTCAGAGCATCCAGTACAGGGCCAGGCACACTGTAGAGATCTCTTTAAGTCTTGTTAAATGGAAAGGAAAAGCACTAATGTGGTGTTGAGTGTGTAAGACGTGTCACCTTCTGGTGGCATGACACATGCTGGTGAATATTGTTAGCATCGTCACAGATGAGAAGACAGGAAAGCATGTGCAGGATCAAACTGCTGGTGAGGGGCTCGGCTGGTCTGAGCCGGGAGCCCACGGGCTGCAGCCCAGCACTGTCGGCTGGGGCTTTTGGCCCCTGGGGGGCAGGAGAGCAACATTCGTGGTAAGGCTTGCTGGCCCTGGGGCGGGGGGGGGGGGGGG
>NW_024420180.1:0-6879 GCF_014898765.1 Herpailurus yagouaroundi | reverse complement strand
GCCTACCTGCACACCAACTCTTTTTTTTTTTTTTAACAGCTTTGTATTTTTAAATGTTTGTTTAGTTTTGAGAGAGAGCACACGCTCGTGATCACGTGTGCATGCGCTAGTGGGTGAGAGGGAGCGAGAGAGAGACCAGGATCCAAAGTGGGCTCTGTGCTGACAGCAGAGAGCCTGGTGTGGGGCTCGAATCCACGAACCTCGAGACCATGACCTGAGCTGAATCCGGACGCTTAACTGCCGGAGCCACCCAGGTGCCCCAAAACCGGCTTTATCGAGAAATAACTTAACATCACACAAAACTCATCTGTTGTAAATGTTCAACTGAGTGAATGTCAGTAAATTTGGAAGCTTGAGTGACCATCACCGCAATGCAGGGGTTTTGTCCCACAATTCAGTTTTGAAATACCCATCAACTACCTCTCCCCGCCGACCCCCTGCAGATTTCCTCGGGCCGCCAGCCCCACTCCCCTGGGCAGCCCTAGGCAACCGCTGATATGCTCTGTCACTTTGCCCTATGTGGGCATTTTGTATCCATGCGATTAGACAACATCTGGCTTCCTTCGCTTAGGATGATTCTGAGAAAGTGGCCGCCACTGAGTTTTCATTGAGGTGCGTGTGTGTGTGTGTGTGTGTGTGTGTGTGGCAGCAAATGGGTTAACCGGAAACATGCAACACGTTTATGTTATGGTCGGAGGGTGGGGGCTGTACCTGGGGATGTGAGGAGTGTCTTGTCTTCAGTGCTTCCTTCCTGCCTGGGCTCCTGATTGCACACGCCCCACCTTGCCAGCCAGCTTTAAAGGACCTGGCTTCCTCCTTCCGGGCGGTTTCAGCTTAATTAAGTCATAATGACAGACGGAGAAGCTGTTTCCTGGCAATTAAAGTAAGTGGAAGATTGGAACCTGGGCCAGCCCTCCTCTCAGCCAGGAAGGACTTGACCCTCCCGTGGCCTTGTTCCCGCTCCCCAGAGGGGGTCTGGGAGGATGTTGGCAAAGTCCCTCCTCTCTCCAGGGCTCCCCTTTGCTGCAACTGATTTTTCTCTTCCCTTGCTGATTCTCTAGACTGTTGTCTACCAGGGTAAAAAGGCCCCATTTCATGTATTTTTAGGTTTTTTCCCTCCCCACCTCCCCAGCCCCGATCCAAGGAGACAGACAGAGGAGCCGTTTATTCATTCAGCGAACTGGTCTTGGGTGCCTAGCGCAGGCAGGGGAGGAGATCCAGCCCCAGACCTCTGGAGGCTTCCAGCCGGGAGGGGGAGAGGAGGCGTGAAGTGGACAAACTGAGGCCGAGAGAACAAAAGCACCTGTTCCCAGATGGGGGTGACCACAGTGCCGCCTGGGATGGTCGGGAAGAAAAGGACATAGAAACCCGACGGCTTGGCTGTGGGAAGCGGGGAGGGGAGCTCTGGAAGAGAGGACCACGGTGTGGGCTGGCTGCAGGTGGAGAGGAGGCACGTGGCCCCTGCAGGGCTGTGCCGGGGCGGTGGCCAGAGAAGGTGGGGATGCTCCGCTCCCAGGATCCCACATCCGCAGATGTGCCATCAGAAGGCTGTGACCGTTGCTAAGCTGCAGAGCCAGGAGGAGAAAGCGGGTGGGAGCGGCCTGGTCCCATGCTCTAGATGGGGTGGGGTCTTGAGGAAGCCTGCCGCGCCCCCAGCCCCGCAGTCAGAGCTGTCCTCGGCTGCCGTCCCTGTGAGTTGTGCGCTGGTGACTTTCCTCCTATTTTACACCACTATTCATCCAAACCATACGTTTTCTTCCCAACCACTGTGTCCTTAAGCTGTCCGCAGCGTCCCGCCTCCCTGCCGCGCGCTTGTATTTTCCCGTCCGTCCAGCCCACTCCCGGTCTGCATCTGGGTTTCGCAGAGTCCTGATCTCCGCCGAGCCGGCGGTTTGATTCTCCTTCTCAACCCCTCCTTTGGTTCTCGTCTTTCCATGTTCTTGCGTTCCTCGTCTCTGTGTTTGCTTTCATTGCCTGTGTGGTATTCTGCCAAACCAACGCCACAGTTTGCTTCATGTGTAACTAACTAACTCTTCAGCAGAAGGCCACCAGCTTTAGTTTAGGCTCATGTAAATGGGGCTGCGAAACTTCTTATATTGTGCTTCTTGTGCCTTTTGGTCAAACTGGGTATTTCGGTGGCAGGATGCACGCTGCTGGCGTATTCCTGGTCTCTGGGGTCTCGGGTCTTTCTGCTCTCAAGACGCACATCTGGGAGGCGTTAGGAGAGTCTTCAGTTTTGCTCTTGGACCTGCCTGGCACTCGGCTGCAGCTGAAGGGATGTTTCTTCCCCTTGCGTGGATTTCCAGGCTCCACGTGGGGTGCAGAATTCTTAACCTTTAAAGGAGAAAGACCTTGAGTCTCAGGCTTGCTCTGTGTCCCCTCTCCGTGTCCATGTTTCCACGTTGGCTGAGCCCCTCTCTCTCCCTGCCTTCCCGTCCTGGAAGGACCACTGGGCACAGGAGGGACGGGGAGAAGGGAGCGGCTTGCTCTGGGATTCCTTCCAGGCGTTGAAAAGTCTTCCTCTTTTTATAGCCCTGCCCGGGCTCAGGGGCTCTGAGCGTTGAGCAAACACCCCTTGAACAAGAAAAGCTGCTTTGTGCTCCCAGTGCCGATGGCCCGGTCTCAAGCGTCACCAGTGGCCCTGACTTGAGAATCACTAAGGGGCAGTGCAGAATGCATGTGTGTGTGCATGTGTGTGTGTGTGTGTGTGTGTGTGTGTGTGCATGCATGAAGATGTACATGAACACATTTGGGGAGGGGGGCACTGAGCTTTTATTCCAGGAGAGCTCTCGCAAGTCCTGTGGGAAGAGGGAAGGTGATGGGAAATGTTCCGGAGGTCAACGTGACCGTGAGCGATGCGGACACTGTTCCTGTTTATTCTGACGGCCATGGACATTTTAGAACACTGTCAGAAAATGAACCCTTGACGGTGGCCTAAAGATGAAATATGTCGGACGACCCCTTGACGTGCTTGACCAGACATCCATAGTATGGATTCTATTCTTCTGTCATTTATTTATTTATTTTTTAATATTTTCATTTATTTTTCAGAGAGAGAGAGAGACAGGCAGAGCATGAGCTGGGGAGGGGCAGAGAGAGAGGGAGACACAGAATCGGAAGCAGGCTCCAGGCTCTGAGCTGTCAGCCCAGAGCCCGACGCGGGGCTCGAACTCACGCGAGATCACGCGAGATCTCGCGAGATCGTGCCCTGGCTGAAGTCGGACGCTCAACCGACGGAGCCACCCAGGCGCCCCTGCTGTCATTTCTATAACAGGGGAGATTTTCCTGTGTCCCGGCCTACCTGGTTCATGATCCTTCCTGGCATGAGGGCCTCTGAGTCAATGGGCCATTGTTTTCTTAACAAGTCCCCGGTGCTGGGCCTTTGGATTTCCATTTTTCACCCCGAGGCTGTCATAAACATTTTTTTACCTTTTTTTTTTTTTTTTTTTTAAATAATAAGAGCATCTGAAGTGACTTGGGTCTCTGACTTGACAGTCATACCCCTTATCCAGTTCCTTAAAACTCGAACGAGGCTGGGGAAAGGAGCGAAGCTGTGCCCCTGTTCTCTCACTGACTGCAGGTGGGGCGGTGTCAGAAGCCAAGGCTGTGGGAAGTGGCCGTCACTGTGGCGGGGGGGCGGGGTCTCGCTCGCTGTCTTTCTCGGGGGCCCTACACTCTTCCTCTCCTCATCCGCCTTCACTTCAGGTGAAAAGCCTCTCATTTTTCAAAGCTTGGAGCCTCATTCCTGCCTGTGTTCCTCAAGCTTACCTCTGTTCCCTCCCACCCACCCCCTCCCGAGTCCGCTTTTCCCGGGATACAAGGCTGGTTCTCCCCTTCCTCATGGAGGAGGGAGGGTGGAGGGAAGCCCAGCAGCCAGCGTTGTCCAGAGGGCCAGGGGAGATGGGCTATGGCCAGGACTGTGGAGACCCCCCCCCCCCCCACCTTGCTTCTAGAATCCCCTAATCCAAGTGCTTGATCAGCACTTGACTTCCGGGCCCTGGATGATGGACCAGAGGGAAGGATGTCAGGGCGACAGCCCAAGAAAATGTCTGTCTGTATGCACATCTGATTTTGTGCGTGCTGAAAGTTCAGTGTCCCTCTCTCTCTGACCGAGCTGAGCGCTTTTAACTGAAGTTTGATGATGTCAATCATAGAGGTTTTTGCTTGTCCGTTCTGCCCTGAGTGCTCTCATGCCTACCAAGGGGAGAGAAGAAATACAAGGTAGCATACAACAGAATGATCCTCAGCCATAGAAAGAATTAAGTGCTGACCCTTCCTACAGTATAGACGAACCTTGAAAACATTGTGCTCAGTGAAAGAAACAGAAAAACAAAAGGAACGCGCGTTGTCTGATTCCACTTATGTGAAAGAGACAGAAAGCAGGTTAATGATTGCTGGGTCCTGGGAGAGAGTGGGGGTGAGGGCTGTGACTGCTTAATGGGCATGTGGGTTTCCTTTTGGTGGGTTGACGATGTTCTGGGACAGAGAGTGGGGATGGCTGCCCCACACTGTGGACATGCTCTGTTGCCTCTGAGACGTACACGTTAAAATGGTGAGTTTTGTTAGGTGAATGTTATACCAATAGGATGGAAAGGGCACACCCGGGACTTTGTGATAGGATTTGTCTCAGGAGAAGGCTCAGAGTTCCATCCGCTTGGTTTTCTGCCCCCATCCAGTCCTCTCTGCTTCTTAGGAGTCCCGGCCCCAGAACTGGATGAGGCCCTTTGCAAGGTAGACCCGATTCTGGAAGTCTCTTGGCAGCAGGAAACTATGTGAGCAAGGTGGAACCGTGCCCTGGTGTGGTGAGCTCAGAAACTCTACCCTCAGGGCAGAGGAGGAGGGGCTCCTGCGGAGCTTTCTGGGGTCTACTTGGAAGTGTGGGTAAGCCGTCCTGCTAAGAGACGCGGATCCTCCCTACCAGGCTGCTCCCGGCCGCATGCAGACTTTGCCAGGCGTTTCTGCCTTCACGGGCCCCCTCTTCCCTAAAAAAAAAAAAAAAGTAACTTTTATCACTACGAACATATTAGTATATATTAAGACATTTTCTTCAGCCTAAACGTTTGTGTTCTTTTATTCCTCTGATTTCAAAATAAAACATTTCCATGGCCCTTAAAAATACCATAGGTTCTACCACTGTGCCTCCAGGCCCAAGTTTCCGTGACCAACCCCTCTTACTCTGAGATGAAGGTCCCCAGAGGGCGGCCTCAGCGCCCCGCAGGAGCTCAGCACCCAGACTGCCCCCCGCCGTCCTCCGTATACCTCGACAAGGTGGAAATGAGGGGAGTGGCTGGAAAAGGACTCCTGTATCTCCACGCACAGGCCCTGCTGAGCCGTGGTTTATGCGTTAGGTGGATGATGTTCTTGGACAGAGACTATGGTTATGGACCCAAAGCAAAGCTAATCTCCAGATCGTTTCCTCCCCGCGTTTGGGTTCATGCATCATGGGGGACACAGGGAGAAGCAGGTGCTGCTACCTCCCAGGAGTGATGGTGCGTACACACTGGCTTAGCTCGTGCGTAGCCCGGAATTTCAAGGCGGCGTGCGATGCAGGCCGCTGATGGGGACCAGGCGGGAGTTCACAGGCACCTGGGGCTGGAATGAAGGCGGCTTTCCTGATCGAGGGGTGACGTGTCTTTGGGACCTACGTAGGTTCAACCGACTCCTCTTTCTTGTGGATGCGGGAAAGGTCGACGTTGTCCTTCTCTGCCCAGAAACCATGTTGGGGGGGTTGTTCTTGACGTACGATTTTTATTAGTACAAGACAGAAGTGGAGTGAGGACAGAAAATTGGAACCAGGGCATGTAACCAACGTTTCTGTTCCTATTGTGGAGTAAAAATTGGTGGCTGCTTCCTGCTGTGTTAGTTTTGCAGGCCAGTTCGGGCTTTGATGTCCCCGGTGCCCGGGGAGTCAGGCTGGGTGACCAGGAGGTCATGCTGCGCCGTCGGCCTTGGGGGCAGGAACCCCGCCTGCAAAGTGTCCGCTTGTCCTCTGGGCTTGCACACCTCTGTGAAATTTGGGGCAGGGGCTTGGTTCCTTTCGTGTATCTTCCAAATTTCTGTGGGGCGGAACCTGCTGAGAATGAGAATAGGACGCTGGCCGTGGTGGCCGGACCACGGTGCCGGGAGGGACCCTGACTTTCAGGGCTCCCGGTGCCTCTGGGGGTGGGGAGCATGCACTCGAACCAACACCCACACCCATTCCTATCTTACTTTTTAAAAATAATTTCTTTGAAGTTTATTCATTTATTATTTCTGAGAGAGACAGAGCATGAGCAGGGGAGGGGGAGAGAGAGGGAGACGCAGAATCCGAAGCAGGCTCCAGGCTCCGAGCTGTCAGCACAGAGCCCGACATGGGGCTCGAACTCACAAACCGTGAGATCATGACCTGAGCCAAAGTCAGACACTTAACTGACTGAGCCACCCAGGCGCCCCGAAAATGTGTTTTGAGTAGAGCTAGTCTTGGGATTAGTAACCTTTTCACAGTCCTAACTGATAGCCCAACATTGGGCAGACACGAGGAAGAAGTTTTATTTGTATTTATTTATTTATAATATTTATTTTTGAGAGACAGAGAGAGACAGAGCATGAGTGGGGGAAGGGCAGAGAGCGAGGGAGACGCAGAATCTGAAGCAGGTTCCAGGCTCCAAGCTGTCAGCACAGAGCCTGACGTGGGGCTCGACTTCATGAACCGTGAGATCATGACCTGAGCCGAAGTCAGACGCTCAACTGACTGAGCCACTCAGGTGCCCCCTGCCCCCATCTTACTTTTTATAGAGTGAGATACAGCAGTGTATGTAGCCTAAGCAGGAACATAAATTGCAAATGTTGTAAGAACTGGGGGAGGAAGTCTCAGGGCAGATAAAGGGACTCCAGACCTCC
>NW_024420179.1:0-3520 GCF_014898765.1 Herpailurus yagouaroundi | reverse complement strand
TAACGATTACAGCTTCGTAGGAGAGGCAAAAGTCTGGGCTGCCTCCCACTTTTGCTTTGTTTTTTCAAGATAACTTTGACTACTCAGGTTCTTTGGTTGTTCCGTGCAAATTTTCAGATTGCTTGCTCTAGTCTGGAGAAGAATGTTGGTACAATTTTGATTGGTATTGCATTAAATGTGTAGATTGCTTTCGGTAGTATTGACAATTTAACAGTATTCATTCTTCCACACTTTGGCATGGATTTTTTTTCTTCTGATTTTGATGTGTTCATCATTTTCCTTCATACATTTTCTATACTTTTCACTGTACAGATCTTTTACATCTTTGTTTAGTTTTCTTGCTAGGTATTTTACGGTTCTTGGTGAAATTGTAACTGGCATTGATTTCTTGAATTCATTTCTGTTGCTTCCTTATTGGTGTATAGCAATGGAACCAGTTTATTTACACTATTTTGTATCCTGT
This sequence comes from Herpailurus yagouaroundi, assembly GCF_014898765.1. Lineage (NCBI taxonomy): Eukaryota > Metazoa > Chordata > Mammalia > Carnivora > Felidae > Herpailurus > Herpailurus yagouaroundi. The sequence goes on along the minus strand of NW_024420179.1, from coordinate 3,057 downwards.
GAATTGGTCAATGCATGTATCAGATCTGGCAGCGTTTTCTTGGAGTCTTTTGGGTTTTCCGCTTTCAGTCTCATGTCCTCTTTGAAAGTCCAAAGTTTGAGTTTCCATGATGTATGTTCCGTTAAGTGTAGTTAAAAAGAATTTACCCTTTGGGATCTATGTTAACTTGATAATTGCACAATAAGTGACAAATAAGCAAGAACTGTGCACGTTATCCCACATTAGAAATGGTAACTTGAATCTAACTCTTTAAAACATATTGAATCTCTCATGATATGGATAGGAGTATGAAACATCTAACTTCACCCAGTGCACACGTGTGTATTTGTAAACACATATGCTAAACAGCAAAATTGAATACTAGTGAGGTGTGCCAAATTTTACATGGTCATGGTTCAGATAATATTGTTTTACTGTCTTTATGGTAGCAGCCCAAATAAGACATTTGGAATCAACGACAGAACCCAACCTACAGACTACCTTCTCCATGCACTATTCTGGCTTTCAAATAAATGAACAAATGGAATTAAAAAAATAGATTGCACTGGTAATCATGTTTATTGCAATGGTGCAATAACTTTTAGGGTCTACCCATAATGAGAGTGCACGTGAATAGGTATTGGAAATAACACACTTTATGTGACATGACCAAACTCATTAGAAACATATACTTTCAAAAACTTTTTAATATTCATTTTTCAGACATTCTATAAGGCCTAATAACTTATTACTCCACATTTAGAAGAGCAAAGGTCGACATGGTGATCTTTGCACGTGTTACAATGGCTATCACATAATATTATTTGATATCCTAGAATTTGAAACAACTATACAGCTGCACGGCTCATGCTAGGTATTTAAACCTTGACATATTTTAACTTTCTGTTTTTCATTATTTAATCGTTTTTTTTTAGAATTAGCTTTTGCTACAATCGCATAACTACTAACTTGGGTAATGGACATCCAAGGTTCCAGCTTATGTGTTTTTGTATCAGTGATGAAAATCAATCCCTATGTCATTGCCTTTTCTTAAATGAAACCATGGCTATGTTTTAGTTCTTTTATCACTGCAATAATAAATTCTCTGTTGTCTTCTATACCTTTTTTGAAGCCCAGTGATTAATCTTATGACTATGATTCTACATTCTTGTTGTTATACTGCTTTTTTCTATTTTGATCAATTCTTTAACGGTCAATTCTTCCTGGAATTTCGTCTGAGGGGAATTCTTCCGTTTCATCATTTTGCATAGTTTTCTATCCCTTATTTGTTTTAACGTGGTTGTTTTGTTTTGTTTTGTTTTGTTTTGTTTTGTTTTATGTGCTCTGCGCCTGAGAGCACTGCTACACTGTCACCAAGACAGACCGCTGTCACCAAGACCTTCTTACATAAGAGTATGGGCATGATGGGTTATGTAGGTCCATTATCTTCTACCCAGTCTTTGTCATCGTCACAAATACATAATGGCCACTGTTGTAGAAGAACCTCAAGCTCTAACAGGGTTGTTCTCACTGTTCTTGGAATGCCTGCCCCTCCTTTATTCCCACACATTTGCTTTTGTCTCCTTTGTCCTCCTCCTTTCTGTCTGCCAACTAGAAATTTGGTCATCCTTTAAGATTCTTTGTGCTATGCCCCTGAGACGCCTTTACTGATCAACTCGGCTCAGTGGACTTCTCCTGCTACATGAAACGTTACCTTGAAGTCTCACTATGCTTTGTATGGTGTTTGGGGTTTTCTACCCTCAAATATTGAAAGTTTCTTGAAGGCAAGTAGGAGGTCTTGCATGCTTTCAGAAACTTTTATAAACCCTCAAACAAGGTCAAGTTTAGAAATCTTTTTGGTGAAGTGGTTGAGTCAACGTCAAATCAGGTGGGAGGGGAGTCTGCTGAAGGAATAACACTGGACTGTTTGAAACTATCCGTGATATGTTGAATGGACCTAATAAATTTATGAATTGACACATTTTATTTATTTAACTGATACTAGACTAAATCATTTATTTGAAAGTTTACTTTATGATTATGGCAGTCCTAAAGTTTATTGCAGAAAATTTAGAAAACAAACAAGAAAGAAAGAAAAATGGTCATAAGCCAAACACCTGGAGATAAGCATATCTAAACACCTTTTTTATGTTTATGTATTTTTGGCAGAGAGAGAGAACGAGAGAGAGATGAGCAAGAGTGGGGGATGGGAGGAGAGAGAGAGATAGAATCATAAGCAGGCTCCACGCTGTCAGTGCAGAGCTCAATATGGAGCTTGATCGCACACACAGTGGAATCCTAACTGAGCTGGAATCAAGAGCCAGATGCTTAACCGACCGAGCCACTCAGGCGCCCCTGGAGGTAAGCACATCTAACACTGTGGTATAATCGTCAGGGAAGAGGTATATGTACAGGCATTAACCAAAATTAGCTATGTAGCTGTGAATCCCATTTTCGGTCCTCTAGTGATACCAGCATTTCACTAGGTCACAAATGTTCTGCAGGGCTATGAATTCTAAAGGTCACATAGCATGCCATAACTTATTTAAACACGGCTATTGATAATTTAGGATGTTCCATTTTCTTGCTTCAATTAGTTGCTACAAGTAGAATTAGCTTTTCATGGTGTAGACACAGTTTAGTAAATGTCAATGAAAAAATAAAAAGAACTGCAGCCTGTAATGTGAGGCGGAGGAACAGGTATGACCAGATTTCACTTCACCTTGTCTTGCTGGCAGTCTTTACACCCTTCTCTCCCTCATCCTCCTTTTCTCCTCCTTGACCCACAACCTCCACCTCTTTATTCCTCCTTCTTCGCATCCTCGTTTCTCTGTCTATGCTGGCCTCCTTGCTTCCCATCAGTACACACGTTCACTCTCCTGCCTTGGGGAATTCATGGGTCCTTCTGCCTAGATCACCTTCCTGTCAGCAGGTAGTTCTCTCATTTCCGTGAGGTATTTATTCAACTGACACCTTTTTCAGTAGGGCCCTCTGTGTCGAGTATTTCACCCTGTCTAGTATTTCACAGCCCCTCCCCCAATGCTTGTATCCTCTCCAAGATGTATTTACTTGTTTTTT
>NW_024420178.1:0-3628 GCF_014898765.1 Herpailurus yagouaroundi | reverse complement strand
AATTAAGTTTAATAAAAATTCCAAATATAATGAAATTATATTTGTAACTTACACAAACTGCAAAAAAGGTAGTGATTCAAATGTACGTCTTTCAATAGATTGTATTTTATTGCAGGATAAATCTCTAGGGAAAGGAAAAGGAAAATATTGCCTCAATTAAGTCTAAGATATCTAATTAGTAGGATGATAGTATTGAATAAGTAGCTTTTGGCTAAACTCTGAGGATTAGGAATTGTTATTTGAACCTTCCAGAGCCCCTAACCCTGCCCTCACCTTTCTTAAGAGTCTCACCTTTGTGATCTTCATACATAAAACATACAACTATAGATCTTGATAGATCTTGGAAGTAATCTTTACTGAGAGCAGAAGAATTGATTAAATGACTTTTTGTGGCCTCATCAATTTCTAAATTATGAGCTCAAAGTTGTGATCTCCACATATAATTTCTAATATTAAAAGGGATATTCTCACATTAGCACACCTTCCTGGTTTAGTTGTATTTCTCGACACCAAGTCAATACCAGAAGAGATAAAAGATACCTTTTCATTTAACTTGAAAAGAAGTTACTCCTCTAATCAATACCTAACTTTGAACGAACTCAGAATTATATTATCATATTAATAGAAATTTATTTTTGGTTGTACATTGCCTAAACGGTCTATGAATTTATCAACTGCTTCAGTTGCAAGTGGGGCCAACAAAAAAACAACATGGTACTGGATTTTTATTTGGAAACACCCATTCTTGAGTATAGTTGACCCTCTTATTTCCATTGACTTCAGCTGAGTCCCTCACTTTCCACCTACATGGGTACCACCATCTTCTGACTGGCATTGTCATCTCTGGTCTCTCCCATTCTAATCTATACTGCACACAGTCACCCGATTAATTCTCCAGGAGTGGTTCTCAAATATCAGAGTCACTTGGGAACTTACTCAAGATGCAAATTCTCAGCTCTACTCCGGGCTGAGTGAATCAGGAACTGTGGAGGTGGAACCTGTGTTCTGACAAGGCCTCCAAGTGACCCTGGTGCAGTCTAAAGTTTGTCCTAGAGCACTGCTGTGATAACACGGTAGCTTGGCATATTATCCAAGGCCTTCAAAATCCTAAATCTGGCTCTAGTTTCCTACTCTACTGATACCAAAGAAATTTCTCCTGCATTTTGCCTTTCACTCACTCTATTTTGCAAGCATATTCTTCCCAAGATGTCTATCCGATGACACGTCATAGCCATTCAAGGTTCTGTTCAAACAGCATTTCTCTAGGAACTTCCCTGATCCAACTTGAAGTCTTCCCCCCTCTTCTATGTTCCAAAAACAACTTATACTTCTCATTGCCCAAATCCATTTCTTCCCCTCCCCCTCTCCTCCTCCTCCTTCTTCTCCTTCTTTGAATTTTTTAAAGTAGACTCCACGCCCAACCTGGGGCTTGAACTCACGACCCTGAGATCAAGAGTCGCATGCTCTACTGACTCAGCCGGTCAGGTGCCCCAATTTCTTCTCAATATAGTTATTCTGGCATTCCATTTCCTCTGGGCATAAACTCCATGAAAGTATGGACTAGTCTTGCTCATCTGCGTTGTCTACTGTGTTTAAAACTGAAGCATGGACAAAGAACAAACTCAAATATTTATAAAATAAATTAACAGCTGGGTAGTGAGTAGAAGGAGCAAAATGACTGAAAAGAAATGTGGTTTTATGACTTTGTGGCTCCCTCTTCTGCACTTTGTCAGTGCTTCATCATCCATTTAGTGCTTATGCGTTATGGTTTAAGCTTCTGTTTATTTTCCCTGTGAAATCATGAGTTCCTACAAGGGTGGGAAGCCTGTCTTAACCATCTGCGTGCCTATGGTACTGGGCATAGGGCCTGTCACATTCTTTTTTAGGTTTTGATTCACATTTTTTTTGAATGAATGAATGAATGAGAACACTTCACCTAACATGAAATAATTGGCTTACAAAGTACCTCATCGTAGAAATAATGAAAGGCCCAATCCATTGCGCAGTTTGTCTCTTTTGTTTTTCTCCAAACTGTGTTTGTAACGTTTGGAGCCCAGATGGCAGAGGTAGCCAAGAAGACCAATACAAAGTGGTTGTCCCCTAAGACTTGGAAGGTTTGATAATTTGAAGGACTATTTTTAGCGTCATATGAGATTCCTTTTACTCACTACCCTTAAGCCTTCTACATTTGCAAGAAGAATCTATTTTCTAAAGCACATCATTAATAAGGATTAATGAGGGGTGCCTGGATGGCTTAGTCGATTGAGCATCTGACTTCGTTCGGTTCAGGTCATGATCTCACTGCTCCTGAATTCGAGCCCCGCATCGGGTTCTGGGCCAACAGCTCAGAGACTGAAGCCCGCTTCGGATTCTGTGTCTCCCTCTCTCTCTGTGCCTACCCTGCTCATACTCTGTCTCTCTCTCTCTCTCTCTCTCTCTCTCTCTCTCTCAAAAATAAAGAAACATTAAAAAATTTTTTAAAAAAGGATTAATGAAATACACAGCTTTGGATGGCATGGACAAAGAATAAACACTGAACCTCCATAGCAAAGAACATTAGTATCTCTGTATGTCTAATGTACAGAGCTATATGCAAACATTTCTTCCTTGACAATGAGGCTGGAGAGATGCTTATTCTGTAATTAGCGAAGTTAGAGGCATTTCTGATGTTCGTTTAGTGTAAACATTTCTAACTATACCACTTAACCATCATTATATTTTTAAAGATTTCATTTTTTTAAAGTAATCTCTATACCTAACATGGGGCTCTAACCTACAACCTCAAGATCAAGAGTTGCAGACTCTAATGACTGAGCCAGCCACGTGCCCTTTAGCCATCGTTTGTTTAATGTTTATTTATTTTTGAGAGAGACAGAGACAGAGCATGAGTGGGGGAGGGGCAGAGAGAGAGGGAGACAGAATCTGAAACAGGCTCCGGGCTCTGAGCTGTCAGCACAGAGCCCGACACGGGGCTCGAACCCACAAACTGTGAGACCACGACCTGAGTCAAAGTCAGACGCCCAACCAACTGAGCCACCCAGGAGCCCCAACCCCTTAACCATCATTTTAAACATCTATTTTTATGGTGGCATAAGAATTTCCACACCGATGACAGGAATCTGCTCCTGAAGCCAAGAGCACACTGTATGTTAGCTAACTTAACAATAAATTACATAAAAAATAATAATAAAAAAATAAACTAATAAAATTTCCCACACTGAAATCCCTAATCTGTTCTCTTGACAATTTAATATGTACTTGGTAATACTGCTTACATAATTCACCTGCTTAGTTAAATATTTAATACTTAAATATTTAATTTAGGTTAAATTATTTAAAAATTCTGGGTTAAAGGCATTCAAATTAATGTAAGTGTTCTATATTTTCTTGTCTTGTAGGTGACAATTTGAGGTTAACTTCAATTCCTCTCATTTTACTAAGCCAACTTTTTCAAACCTTTTCTGTAAAGGCCAGACAGTAAATATTTTAGGCTTTGCAGGCCATATACGGTCTCTGTCACATATTCTGCTTCTTTCTCTGCTTTTCTCTTTACAGCCTTTTAAGAACATGAAAATCATTCCGAACTCATAGGTTGTATCAAGACAGACCATACACAGGATTTGATCCA
>NW_024420177.1:2759-4271 GCF_014898765.1 Herpailurus yagouaroundi | reverse complement strand
TGAAAATAATGCCAACCCCATAGGATCCTGAAGTTCAGCGATTGCCTGTGTGACTGCCATATAGTAAGTGTTAGCTGTGAAGCTGATGATTAGAGAAGAGGTTTCCCAGTGGGGTGCTGAAGCTGGGTCATGCTAGGTCATGAGTGTCTATCTGCGACACATTCTCCCCTTTATGTTCAGGGCCATTACGTTGGTAGCTTGAAATTGCCCACAGTGGGAGCATTTACACCACAGTAATTGGCAGGCGATAAAACAGACTCCTGGCCCCCATACACACTCCGGAGAGCTGGTGCTTAACTGTTACCAAAACACCACTGGGTATATAAACTCTCCCAGGCACATCAAGTTCATGGTGACTAAAATGTCTGGAAAATCCAAAAAAGAAAAAAGAAATAAAAGATCCAAAACAAATATGTCCCAAGGACAGAAACCATCCTGGTACCCAGGAAGTGGCACTTGTGTGATCCTTACCAGCTCTTTGTGGCAGCAATATGCACCTTACCAGAGAACCCAATCCTCTTTCTCACAGAGCCTGGAGCGCAGCATCACTAAGGCTGGAGATTATATTGAATTCCACTATAGGAACCTGCGGAGACCATATTCTGTGGCCATTGCAGGCTACGCCCTGGCCCAGTCAGGCAGGCTGGAGAAAGACCTCCTTGAAAAATTTCTGAGCACAGCCAAAGGTGAGTGGCAGCCTGGTGAGGTAAAGAGGCATGCATGGCCAGGGTTTGGGGGTGGTCATCTTGAGCTGGCATGTGTGGCTCTAAGCTATGCTACGACAGGCAGCTTCTGGTTGAGCTGGAGTGGATGGTGCTAAGCCCTGCTGGCTGAATGGGTCTGAGGTGTGAGAAATCCTCACTGTAAGCTACACAAGAACGTGGCATCATTCATTCAACAAGTGTGTGTTGAGCACTTGCTATGACACAGGAGAAAAGATGTGGGCTCTGAGGTCAGACAGACCCAAATTCAAATCCCCCTCTGCCACATTCTCACTGTGTGACTTTGTAAAAGTCACTGACCCTCCCTGGACCTCATCTGAAGAAGATACTTACATCATAGGTGGTTGACAAGATTGAAGGAGTAATGTAGGTAGAAGGTTTAGCATACAGTGAGAGCTCTATTCCGATGTTGTTGTCGTCATTATCTCAAGGGTAATTAGGATTAGATAAGATAATGCCATAGGGAATTTAGCACAGTGCCCAGCACATAGTGAGCACTTAATCATTGGCTCAGGTAATATACTCCTTCCGGTTTGCACTCACTGATGTAACATATGTCAGTACATATACTGAGGTGGTTTAGCACAATGGAAGCTTGTTGTTGGTGGACAGCTCTGTTCCAGACAGTCATGTGGAGATCTGGGCCTCTATCTTTTCATGACTTTGGCACCACGGGGTGCTTGGGATCCACTCCATCTAAGCATAAGGGGAAACGGTCAGGTGGATTGTTTAAGGGAGGTAGACCAGGCATGGAAGGGGCCCCTAACATTGCCAGTGTCCATTCCATCAT
>NW_024420177.1:0-2749 GCF_014898765.1 Herpailurus yagouaroundi | reverse complement strand
GGACAAGGCACCTTGTCGGTAAGGAACAGGAACACACACCAGCTTGGCCCGCCTTCTCTCAGCCCCTCTGGCCCCAAGGGACCCTCTTCTCAACTCAAGTGGGCTGACACTGCATTGCCCTGTGATCTCACCAGGTGGTGACAATGTACCATGCCAAGCTCAAAAGCAAACACACCTGCAAGAACTTTGACCTCAAGATTAATGTACGACGAGCTCCTGAAGATGGTAAAAGAGTTAAGACCCTACCTGTTACCCTTCCCCCACCCTCATTCTAATGTCTGCCTCCTTCCTGAGTTGGGACCCAGGGACACCCCCCTCCCATTTTTCTGTCTGTGTTTCTAGTCAAGAGGCCTCAGGAAGCCCTGGACACCATGATCCTTGACATCTGTACCAGGTAAGTGATGGGTCACTGGGGGTCATCTTGGCCATTCCTCTGTCTATAGCAAGACTTCTCCTTTCCATGGCCTAATCCTTTCTAAGAGCATATTGTGCATCTGGTATTGTCTGAAGTACCTGCCAGGAGGTGGGTACCCCAGGCAGTCCTCACCTTGCATTGGCAGTCCAACACGAGCGATGGCCCCATAACCTGAAATTATTCAAGCAGTGTCAACAAATCAGTGGGGGAAGTTGCCATTGTTGCATGACCTTTAAAGCATTTTATCACAGCTTCAGAACTCTCAAACTGCCAGTTAGGAAGGTACAGAGAAATGGAAATTACAGTAACATGAGAATTTGTTTAGCATGCTGTAAACTACAACATTAGAACACGGAGATAACAAGCAATTCTTGTTCTCCTTTGTAAAACACTTACCAAAAGTGCTGTGGGTCTTCCTTCTGTTGTGTCACCTGGGGTAGGGATTGAGCAGGCATCTTTCCTATGACATAGTGAACTGTCACGCTCCCTTCTAAGTTAGGTCAGCTTCCAACTCTAATCTTTTGAGCGGCCGATGTCACAAGACAGCCGGTCGGTCCCTCCAATGGCAGCAAGGGTGACATTCGCACAGTCTGCTGTTCCTTCTCTAACTCCGTTTCTGTGCTTTCAAATTTTACCTCCAGTGTCTTCATTTCTCTGCTGCCTTTCATCTTGGCTGGCAGATCCCTCTGCCAGTTGACCAGTTTTGTGAAACGTCATGCGGCTTATCCCTGGGAGATAAGGAAGTACCACAACCACAGGCCTTGCTGTCTGTGCATGAACTACTCAGTGACCCATCACAGACAGACTTTGAAAGGAATGACGTGATTGGTCACTGACCGTGATGCGTGTCTGTGATTTGCACAATGATTGGTGGACTCGAGATCCAGAGACAAGATTTGTACTCGTACTTTATGCAATTACGACTACTGTACCCTGGTGCTGGGGGCCTGGCGTTATTGAGCTAGACCATGGTAACATTTTCTCGTCTGCATTTTCTGGACGAATTGAGGCATGGAGAGGTCAAGTGACTCATCAAATGTCATATGGAGCTGGGATTTGAACCCGTGCAAAGGGGCTCCAGAGCCTGAGCTTTTAGTCACCTTGACCATGACACTGCCTTTCCTTTATTCCATTTGGGGAGTGTTATCCACAATCTAATATCCTTCTGTGCTGCTGTGTGGGAACCAGTAACCCCAGTCTCTAGCCAGACCCCCTTGTTCAGACACTGTGCCCCAGGGCTGACCCTACCCTGGGACCCAAGTGCCCTCTCCCTGCCCTATTCAGGTACCTGGGAGACCAGGATGCTACCATGTCGATCCTGGATATATCCATGATGACTGGCTTTTCTCCTGACACTGGTGATCTCCACCAGGTGTGAAGGGCTTGGGCTTGGGGGCTGGCATCAGTGGGAAGGGGTTTGAGGACGATTTCACAAATCTTACCTTTCCCCAGTTGAGCAACATCATTGGAAGATACCTCTCTTTGTGTGACATGAACAATAAGAACACCGTCACCATCTACCTGGACAAGGTAAGGCTTCCAATGGGGATCTGACGTCTACCAGGCAGGCCTCCTTCTGGGCCACACCAGGCCCAGTCTAGGAGGTGAGGGGTCTCTGCTGCTGGGTGGTGGAGGGAAGGGGCATAAAAAGAAGGTGGACAACCCAGGTCCTCTCATCTTTTCTAAGCAGCTTACCTTCTGACCAGTCTCATTTCAACCTCATTTTATACTTGCTTCCTCCAGCTTCTTCTCATCATAGTCCTAAACAACTTTTGAAGGGAGCCACTTGGGTTTAAAAAATAAAGTGCTCAGTGCTGAAAAGCATTCCCCTTGCTCCGCACCCCCTGGGTTTTCTCTCTCCGTGTTTGCTCTCCATCGGACTTTCTGTCACTGCCTTCCTCTGTAACATTGACTTGAGCTTCCTCCTCTCCCCTACTTACATCTTCCTGTTTCCCTATACTCACATGCCCCCTGCTAACTTCCAAAATTCCCAAAGTCCCCTCACCCCATATTAGTCAGCATAAGTAACACTAGCTGCTGTAATAAGCCTCTCAAGAATATGAGGGTCCTAACACAAGAGTCTTGTGCCTCCCACTCAGGTAAAGTCCAGTTGGGAGGCTAAGGGAAGGGTTTTCTGCTCCACACACTAAGTCAGGGATCTGCTCACATTCCTTCTTGGGGCTCTGCAATCCCTAGGATCTTACAGTCCTCTCTGGACCCCTCCTCTCTGGAAGAAAAGAGGATTGTGCATGAGCTAGTGGTTGACGTTTTCTTGTACTGGACTTTTTGTGCACTTAAATTTTTATAGGATTCCAACCTTACAGGGAAATTGCA
>NW_024420176.1:0-7343 GCF_014898765.1 Herpailurus yagouaroundi | reverse complement strand
AGGTCTCCGGGGCCTATTCCCTCCCTCCGGGAGACCAGACAGATCAAGACAGAAAAGCCAGGCTTCATCTCTCTGGATCCCCCGGCCATCCAAACACACCCCTGAATCATCCTACAGACATTTACTGCACACTCTGTATACCAGGGACCATGGAAAGTTCCGGAGATTTGCCGATGAGCAAGGCAGCCTTGATGCCTGCCCTCCCGAAGGCCGTGGTCCCGCAGGGAGACGTGTACTTACGGCACACAAATGCGTACATCCCTACGAACCACGGTACGCGCCATGAGGGCAGGGAGAAGGATCAGTGGACGGCCGCCCACTCTGGCTCTCCCAGGACCGACGCCCGTCCCGTGTACCCCATGGGGTCATTCGATGGCCTGCCCTACATCATGACCACACAGAGCAGGGCACACAAAAACCTGGCAACGGCTGGGTCACCTCTGCCAGGGGCCCCGCCTCCGGGTGGCCTGGGCCAAGGCACACAGCTGTCAGGCCACCGAGAGCCTTCCCACCTCCCAATGGATGTTTGCGCTTTGTGCCAAACCGGATGGCTTAGGCATCCAAGGAATACAGGATGTTGTGGGCTCTTTTTTCCCTCTTTTGCTTTTTTTTTTTTTCTTTTAACGTGTGGGGGAGGCAGTATTGGATCTCAAAATTCCCATCCCACCTTGAATTAGGCAATTAGTTGCACCGATCCATCTAAGGCAATGGCTCCCAACTGGGGGTGGTTTTGTCCCCCCGCCCCCCACCCAGGGAGTTTTGGCAATGTCCGGAGACATTTTGGCTGTCACAACTTGGCGGGGGAGGGGGCTGCTACTGACATCTAGTGGGTAGAGGCCGGGACCCTGCTGAACACACCCAAGGACGGCCCAGGACGGCCCCTACGAGAGAATGACCCGGCCCAGGTGTCAACAGTGCTAAGGTGGAAGTCCCAGGGCATCTGGTCGAGTCCTCTGAGGATCTAGAACAGATACTGGCCGGTCAACGTGCCAGTCATTACTCACGGGGACACAAAGACCAGAGTTGTTGCCACCGGTCTCCATGGTAGATAATGCCAGGCTACGAGCCTAAAAGAAATCGCATTTCGCTGTGTTCACCCGCCCCTGTGGCTCTCCCACACCAGGCTGTGCTTCTCTGTGCGTCCCCACCACCTGGTCCGGCCTCTGGAACACAGAAGGCGGGAGGCAGGGAGGGGACAGACTGTGACCTCTTGGGGCACAGGCCACACCTCGTGCCTCTCTCAGCACCATTCCGGCCCCGAGCAGCCGTCTTAGGTTAAGGAATAAACAAGCAGACTGTGAGCTCTCTGAGGCCAGGGGTTATGCCCCACTCCCCCGATGTGTCCCCAAGCCTAGCCTAGCGCATGGCTCAACACTAGGACCCATCTAGTCATCGGTCCCTGCTCCTTGGAGCTCACAGTCTGGCAGGATGAGAACGGAACAGGTACCACGAATAAACACCGACAGTGTTTCTGTGGGGGAGGTCTGGGGGGCTGTAGGCCTGAACCTAGACGGGGGCGGGGGGGGCCCTATCCATCAGCTGATGCCCCTTAAACAATGAGCACAAGCATGGGACACACAGCAATGGGCCCAGGAGAGCAAGAGAGAGGGAGGGAAGAAGGTAGGAAGGGGGCGTCCAATGGGAGTCAAGGGCATCGCTTCTCTCTCCCCGACGACCAGGCCCAGGCACTCATTCACTCAGGACAAGCAGGACTGTGCCCCGGCACCGGGCACAGACAAGAGGCAACGGCTCCTTGGGTTGCCCCCCTGCCACCGAGGAGTGCCCACATCAGGGTCGTAACACCTCACACTTACTAATTGGTTGCTAAGCGCCCAGGCTGATTCCAGGCCCTTTACTCATGTAATTACTTAATCTTCACAACAACCCTCCGAGAGAGAAACTATTATCATCCTCGTTTACAGATAAGGAAACAGAGGCACCGAAATGGCAAGAAAACTGCTCGAGGTTACGCACTAGATGGGAGGGGTGGGATTCGAACCCAGACCATCTGGCAATGGGGCTGGGACAGCCAGCCACCGGCCAGCAGGGGGCCCTCCCGAGCTGCCTGGTTAGACACCCTGGTGAGCAGATGGGGCCACAAGGACCCTGGGGAGTGGGTGGCAGAGGGCTCCTGTAGGGCAGCATATCCGGAGGTCCTGGGGGACTAGCAGACCGTGCTCTGACCCAGGGCCCCTGGAGACGGTTCTAGCTGCCGTGCGCCCCCTCTCTCCGGGTGCCAGCCCCGGGTCCCCGGAGCAGCTGGATGTGAAGGCGTTAAGTCTCACTGGGCATTCCGGTCTGGAACCACCTGGGGGCTGAGGGCAGGGACGTGTTCCGGTGAACAGCCAGGATCCGCCCAGACAAAGACACCCAGACGGGGACCAGCCTGTGCCGACCGGTGTGGGCACGGCTACGTGCCCCCCGGCCCTGCACTGTGGCTGAGGACGCCCGTGACGTCAGACCACACCTAGAAGGACCCCGAGAACTGGCGGCATCGACTGCCCTCCTAATCTGGGTCCTTAAAAGAGCGCCCACTGGTCCAAGCAGGGGTTACCCACAGGGACCGACGGCACGAACCCACTATTTTCCCACCCTCCGCACTGTCAGAAGAGGGGTCTTTGGGAGGGTGAAATGCACAAGAATTCCCTCCTGAGGACCCTGCGCTAAAGACTCAGCACGAGCTCTGCAATCAGGCAGCCCAGGGGCGCATGGGTGGCTCGGCCGGTTGAGCCTCCGACTCTCCGTTTCAGCTCAGGTCCTGATGTCACATTCACGAGATGCAGCCCCAAGGAGGGCTCTGCGCTGACAGCGTGAAGACTGCTTGGGGTTCTCTCTCTTTGCCCCACCCCTGCTCAGGCGCACGCGCTCTCTCTCTCTCTCTCTCTCTCTCTCTCGGAAAATAAACATTTAAATTAAATAAATAAATAAATAAATAAATGAAATTAATAAATAATTTAAATTAAATAAATAAATAAATAAGAAAAGTAATCGGGCAGCCCAGACTTCAAATCCCGACCCAACGTGAGCAGTTACAGCAGCTGTATGACTTGACCTCTCTACACCTCAGTTTATTCATCTGCAAACTGGGTCTAATGACACTGCTGGGACCCAGCTAAATAATACACGCGTCCATTCATTCAACCCGTATTTCTAAGGCACCTCCGTGAGCCCAGTATTGTTCCAGGTGTTTGGGATACATCAGTGGACAAAAAAGGAAAAGCCCCCCGCCCCGGGGTCTCGCCCTAATGGGGCTCACAGAGCCTAGCCCTGTGCCTGGCACGGAGCGGGTATTCCATAAGCACCTGTGCCTACCCTCAGCCTGAGTCACTGTCCCACATCACACTCCCCTATTTGGGTCCTCCCTCGCCCCACCCTGGAAGGGTCTAAAACCTGCGCTCAGTCTGCCCTCTGGAGTGGCTCAGAAAAAGGCTCCTCCCTCCTACCTAGGACACCCTCCTGTGCCAGCTGTCCCTCCCTCCCCACAACAACCACACCCCCCACTAGGATGTGCTCCCGATGCCACCGCCCCACTTGTTAGTTGAACCAACACCTCTCGGGTGCCCGCCACGTGTCGGGGGCGGGGGGGTGGGGGTGGACCGCCCTCGGACGCCACCCGGGTTGCGTTTCCTCCTTGCAAAGGTCGGGGCACACATGGGAATGCGGCAGCCTGGGCTGACAGCCGGGCACACTGGCTCACGTCAGCAGCGGACATAGAAAATCAACACCGTGTCTCTAGAAGCAGCCTCCACGCCTGGCGGCTAGGAAGCGTGAAATCCCACGGCAGTCATTCACCTGAAGTCCCAGCCGGGCCGCTCTCACCATCCTGGCGTAGTTTCCATTCAAAAAAATGGAGCCCTGCGTGGTGGTTCACATGTGACTTGAGGAGATCCCCCAAGCTTCCAGGTACAGAGCCAGGTCCCCAGGCAAGTCTCCCACTCAATCCGGAGGCCTCAAGCCCCAGAGTCTGTTCACGGCTCTGCCTGAAACGTCCGGCGTCATACCTGGCATCTAACAGGCCTGAACGAATGCTGGTTGGATTGAATGAAGGAAACACGCTCAGAGAAGCAAAGGGACTTGCTCAAGATCACACAGCTGGAGAGCAGGCCAGCCAGGTCTGCGCGGCTCCAAAGCCTCTATCTGGCCTCCCCTTGAACTTTCCCACATTTGGGCCTTTGCAGCCCGGCAGCTGTGGCCGGAGCTGTGCTGGGACAGCCTTCCCCAGGCAAAGCCACAGCCTCTCCAGGCCTCAAGAGAGCTGAGACAGCCACATGAGACCTTATTAGGGAAAAGTAAAAGAAAGGAAAGCGAAAAGTCTCTTGGCAGAGGAAAGGCCAGTCTTGTGAATCGTGGGACACAGAATATTCTGTTCATAGCTGGCCCCGGGGCAGGCCAGGGAGGTCAGGGAGCCCCGCAGCCCCCAGGGACCTACCCCAGCCCGCTGAAAACACAGCATCAGGATCGGGTGGGCCTCGGGCTGAGGGTCAGCCCGGCTCTGTCACCAGCTCCCGCCAACGCTGGGCACGTCACTTCCCCTCCCGGGGTTCGGCTTCTCCCTGACTGTGAAAACAGCCAAAGGCCACGCTAGGGCTGCCTCTGCCTACAGGGCTGGGGGCAGGGAAGGGGAGGTAGGACGTGAAAGCCAACGCGTCCCTCTCTCCCCAGCCGAGCTCAGCCCCACATCCCGCCCACCCCGTGGCGGAGCTGATGCCCCGTTCTGCCCTGTCGCCAGCTGCCCACAGAACCACCCATGCTGTTCCCGGCTGCTGGCATCGTGGGGGAGGCAGCCTCCACTCACCCTGAAGACCTGCTGGTCACTGCCAGCTTAGACGACTAGCACGTGAGGACCTTCCTGAGCACCTACTATGTGCCAGGGGCTCTGCAAATACCGTATCGCTTCATCCTCACGATGGCCCGAGGAAGCAGGAGCTGGAATTCCCATCTTCCCGAGGGAGCCACTGACGGAGGCCCTGCCCGAGATCACACAGCTAATCAGACACACGATCCTGATCCAGGTCCTGAAGTCTCCGATGTGTGTCCTCACTCCTACTGGTGTGACAACTCCAGGAGGGCAGAAACGGTGGCTGGGCCCTGGCTGTCCCCGCAGCGCCTCGTGCATCGTCTTCAAGAGGAGGCTTATTTGGTTGGTAGTGAGGTTACGACTCCCAAGCCCCAGCCCAGGCCCCAGGAGAGCTTCGCATGCCGCGAGCGCAGAGAGCGCCCTGTGCTCCTGCCCGCAGCACCACGGCCCTCGGCTGTCCTGGGCTTCGTCCTGCCTGCCGGGGACCCCAAACGGCCTGTCCCCACTTTGCAAAGGGGGAGTCTGAGGCCTGGGTTCAGAGAAGCCAAAGAGCAAACCTACGAGACACCAGCATCCTAGCGTGCGAAAACCGGGGGCCGGGGGGAAGCACGGGCTTTGCAGGCAGACCCCTCCCCAGCTCCCACACCAGGCCCACCCCATTGGCTGTGTAAAGTAGCCTCAGTTTCCCCCTCACTATAAACCAGACATGGCAGCCCCTGACCACTGGACGGTAGTGGCAACTGAATGCAGCTACCTCGCTTAGGGCAGGTGCCTTTTCTCCCCCCAGGGGTGCCCACTTATCCCGGCCATCAGCTGGGGCGGGGGACTCAGACCCTGGTAGCCCCCCAGGCAGCCAGCCCAAACGGGTTCACATTCAGATCTAGATTTACCTGCTTGAGACCCAGATCTTCCGGGGCCCCAGCATGACCGACCGAGTCGCTGGGCCCTGGGAATTCAAATCCAGCTAGAACGGGAGGTGGGAGAGCAGGGGTGCTGAGCCCCTGACAGGGATCAGAAACCCTGGTCTCCAGGGTGCCTTGGGTGGGGGGGGCCCGGTCGATTAAGCATCCGACTTCGGCTCGCAAAGTTCGAGGTTAGTCGGTTCAAGCCCCGCATCTGGCTCTCTGCTGTCAGCATGGAGCCTACTTGGAGTCCTCTGTCTCCCTCTCTCTCTGCCTCTCCCCTGCTCGTGCACTCCCCCCGCCCTCTCTCTCTCTCAAAAAGAAATAAAACATTAAAAAGAAAAAAAGAAAAGAAACCACCCTGGTCTCTCCAGGGCACCCAGATCTAGCCTGGCTGGGGGAAGACAGTCCCTGCCCCCAACGCCCCTGCGGACCACGTCCAACCCGCTGCCCCGTGTCACCCTCCTCTGAACACCCAGAGCCCCAGTCATGGAATAAGCCATTTCCACAGGATCCCGGAAACCATGGAGGGCATACCAAGAGGAAGGCCACGGCCGAGAGGTGGCACAATAGAGCCAAGACTGACCCCCCCAGAGCCTGTGGGCTGGGGAGGCCACTTGTCCACACCACCCTCATCAGGTGGAGTCTTCTCTTCTATCTGCTTAGACCCAGGTTTTCTGACCACAGCAATAGGCCCCATGCGGGAAACGGGCCGTCGGACTCCAGGCTCCTGCCAAACCCCACGGGGCATCAATCCCTAGTTCACAGATGAGAAAAATCCGAGCTCAGAGCCGGATCTCTGCAGGTAGTCGGGAGGTAGAGGTGGGATTCGAACCAGATCTTCTGGCTCCTAGAAGAATCCATACGCAGCCACCCAAGCCACCCAGCACAACTGTCTGCAAAGCTCCACCTTTCAGCTAACATTCATTAGTGTGCCAGGCACTGTCCTGAGCGCTTGACATGGGACAATTCTCTGAATCGGCCCAAGGACCAGGTTGGGAAACAACTGAACCGCAGGGAGACACAGGACACACAGAGAATAAGAGGCAGCAGTGGGGATCAAAACCAAAAGCCAAGGCTCCTAGCTGCCATCGCATCTACTTACGTCCCCACCCCCCCCCAACATTTTGCTGTCTTCTCACCACTACCCCCAACAGAAGCAGAGCCCTTGACCTACGGCAGAGATCCCACTGTTGGAAAGCAGTCATGGGCTCGCCAAGATTTCAGGAGCACCACGGCTCTGACTTGCACGAGGAGACAGCTGAAGGCTGAGGCCAAGGAAGGGTGGGAGCTGGGGAGGCCCCTCCATCCCCCCTCCCCATTCTCCCCTGCCCAGCAGAGGGAGCCCGCGTGAGGGTGTCTCTCCCCTGCCTGCAATCTGTCCAGAGCCCCAGAGCCACAAGCTCCTCAGCGCGCCGCATTCACCAAACACCAATGTTTGCTGAGCACCTACTCCTGGACCCAGCCTCATGGGGAAACAAACAGGGAAAACAAAAGACAGCCTGAGCTCCAGGAGCAGAGGCTCCCCCCAGCTGCCCCAGCCACAGTGACCTGTCTTCCCAAGGGTAAGACCCTTCCTTGGCCCGGAAGCCATGCCCCACCTCATCTGCCTGGGACACTCTCACCTTCATTTTGAGCCTTAA
>NW_024420175.1:0-1442 GCF_014898765.1 Herpailurus yagouaroundi | reverse complement strand
CACCATTTGTTAAAGAGACTGTCTTTTTTTCCATTGGATATTCTTTCTTGCTTTGTCAAAGATTAGTTGGCCATACGTACGTGGGTCCAATTCTGGGGTCTCTATTCTTTGCCATTAAGTCTATGTATTTGTTTCTGTGCCAATACCACGCTGTCTTGATGGATATAGCTTTGTGGTAGCGGCTAAAGTCTGGCATTGTGGTGCCTCTGACTTTGGTTTACTTTTTCAGTATTACTTTGGCTATTCAGGGTCCTTTGTGTTTCCATACATATTTTATGATTGTTTGTTCCAGCTTGGAGAAGAGTGCTGGTGCAATGTGATTGGTGCTGCATATAATGTGAGACTGCGTTGGGTCATATTGACATTTCGCCAATATTTATTCTTCCAAGCCACGAGCATGGAATGTTTTCGCTTTCTCTGTATCTTCGTCAATTTCCTTCACAAGCCTTCTATAGTTTTCAGAATACAAATCTTTTACCTCTTTGGTTGGCTATATTCTTAGGTACGTTATGACTCTTGGTGCATTGTAAATGGGATCCGTTTCTTTATTTCTCTTTCTGTTGCTTCATTATTGGTTTATAAAATGCAACCAATTTCTGTACATTGATTTTGTACCCTGCAACATTGCTAAATTCATGTATCAGTGCTAGAGGACTTTTGATGAACTCTGTCGGAAATTCCATGTATAGTGTCATGCCATCTGCAAAAAGTGGAAGTTTGACTTCATCGTTGAAATGATGATACCTTTAATTTCATGTGCTGTCTGATTACTGATGCTAAGATTTCCAACACTATGTTCAACAACCGGAGAGAGAGTGGACATCTCTGTGTTGTTCCTGAACTCAGGGGGAATGCTCTCAGTTTTTCCCCATTGAGGACGTTCTTTACTGTGGGCTTCTGATTAATGGTTTTTATGATGTTTAAAGTAGTTTCTTTCTATCCCAACTGTCTTCAGGGTTTGTTAAGTAAGGATGTGGTATTTTCTCAACTACTTTTTTTCTGCATCTATTGACAGTGTACTATGGTTCTTATCTCTTCTTTTATTAATGTGAAGTAGCACAATGATTGATTTGTGAATATGGCACTAGCCCTGCAGGCCAGGAATGAATCCCACTTGATCGTGTTGAATAATACATTCTATATGCTATTGAACGTGATTTGCTAGTATCTTGTTGAGAATTTCTGCACCCCTATTCTTCAGGGATATTTGCCTATAATTCTCCTGTTTTTCTGTGTCTCTGTCTGGTTTGGGAATCAGTGTAATGCTGGCTTCATAAAATGAGTCTGGAAGTTTTCCTTTCATTTCCATTGTTTGGAACAGCTTGGGAAGGATAGCTATTTTCTCTGCTTTAAATGTCTGCTAGAAATCGCCAGGGAAGCCACCTGGACCAGGACTCTTATTTATTGGGAGATTTTTGATAACTGATTCAATTTCCTCACTA
>NW_024420174.1:0-7923 GCF_014898765.1 Herpailurus yagouaroundi | reverse complement strand
TACTTGATCCTTCTTTTGGGGAGAAATCCTCTGTCTTGTCATTTTGGCTAAGTTTCTGTCTTTTGTGTGTTTTAAAAGCTTGTCAGTTTCTCTGCACTGAGAATAATGCTATATTAAAAAGGGGTTATACACCACCCAGGATCTGGCACTTCAGAAAGTGTTTCTGGTGCAGAAAAGTTCCTTGCTTGCAGTCGGGAGTGTTTGGACTTTAAACTAGGTGTGCTTTCATTTGTTTGTCCATAAGCTTGGACCTATTTCCACCAGAAATGCAGGTGTCATTTTGAAGCATTTGATTTTCAGTACAGTTAGTGCACACAAGGTCCTTCCACTGCTGGTCCTCTGGAGGAGAGATCCATGGCATTAGCTCAGAGTCAGTCTTGCCCCAGTAAATAAGTAATAGCCAGGCACAGGGGGACAGGTTTGGTATAAGTGGGCCCTGCCTCCACTGGGGGCTGCTGTGCTGTTCTCTGAAGTCCCACCATATTGGTGTTGGGGGAAAAATGTCACAACCCCAATCTCTCATCCCCAGACAGGGGATCTCACATCCCCTGCTGTTCAAGCAGCCCTCACAGAGTAGTGAGGGCAGTCAGCTAGCCCTGTGCCACAACTCTCCACTTAGATTCAAAACATAAAGTCTTAAAGGACGTGACACGGTGCTAACTTGACCCCCTCCTATAGAGTAGAGCCTTTCCACACTGTGTCTGAAGTCCTTTGTCCCAGTAAAACAGTCCCATGCCTACACAGTGCACATAATCTATTGTGCAGCACTGCTAAAAGTAGCAACAATGTTATATTCCCTCTAGGTGCACTTCTATCCCCTGCTGATGAAATACCTCTCACTAGTGCCTAAAGGGTCTTTTGTCCTTGGGCAGGCAATGTATCCTTTTCCAAAAGTACTCCAGGAAGGGGAATGTGCACTTGATACACATGTATATGCACTTGTGGAGTGTATGTAAGGTTGTATTGATATACAGTGATGAACAAAATTCCACTTAATTAAAAACTAATTAAATTAATTAAAAATAATTTTATAATATTAATAATTATATTTACTACTGAGCCTTTCTAGCAGCTCTAAGTGTTAAGCGAAATATTAACTGATATTTCATCAATCCTCTGGCTACAAAAAGAAAAAATTTGGGGGGCGCCTGTGTGGTTCAGTTTGTTAAACATCCAACTTCAGCTTAGGTCATGAGCTGAACCAGGAGGTTGGTGAGTTAGAGCCCCATGTCAGGCTCTGTGCTGAAAGCTCAGAGCCTGGAGCCTACTTCAGATTCTGTGTCTCCCTCTTTCTCTGCCCCTCCCACCCATCCTCCTTCCCTCTGTATCTCTCTCTCAAAAATAAATAAACATTAAAAAAATAAGAAGAAAGATTTTTAAATGCGCTAAATAGAAAACCAGATCTGTGGGGGCGCCTGGGTGGCTCAGTTGGTTAAGCGTCCGACTTCGGCTCAGGTCATGGGTCCATGAGTTTGAGCACCGCCTTGGGCTCTGTGCTGACAGCTCAGAGCCTGGAGCCTGTTTCAGATTCTGTGTCTCCCTCTCTCTCTGACCCTCCCCCGTTCATGCTCTGTCTCTGTCTCAAAAATAAATAAACGTTAAAAAAAAAACAGATCTCTGATGTGAGGACTAGATTTGTAATATATGTTAATTACCCAACAATATTTTGTCTCATTTGCAACAAATGAGATAATGGTATAAGCAAATCACACTCTGTGTAATAAACTATTGAAAGACACTATTGAAGTATAAACCTATCGACTAGATCTTTCACTATGCAAGCAGAATCAGTCCTGTCACTTTTCAGATACTCAGATATCAATAACTTTAATAATTTTCATTTAATATTAATATAAATAATTTAAAATATTTTCTGGTTTTCTTGGCAAATACATACTTTAGAATAAAGTTAAAATACTGGATATCAGATATATCTAAGGAAAAATACAATAATATTATAAAAATATATTGGGGCGCCTGGGTGGCGCAGTCGGTTAAGCGTCCAACTTCAGCCAGGTCACGATCTCGCGGTCCGTGAGTTCGAGCCCCGCGTCAGGCTCTGGGCTGATGGCTCAGAGCCTGGAGCCTGTTTCCGATTCTGTGTCTCCCTCTCTCTCTGCCCCTCCCCTGTTCATGCTCTGTCTCTCTCTGTCCCAAAAATAAATAAATGTTGAAAAAAAAATTTTAAAAAATATAGAGCAAAACAGAGTAAAAGAAACTTATCAGGCATGGGCACCTCAGTAGCTCAGTTTGTTGAGCATCTGACTTCGGCTCAGGTCATGATCCTGCGGTTCATGAGTTCAAGCCCCACAACAGGCTCTCTGCTGTCAGCCCGTCAGTGCAGAGCCTACTTTGGATCATCTGTCCCCCTCTTTCTGCCCCCCAATTGTGTTCTTCCAAAAATACATAAATCTTAAAAAAAAAAAAAGAAACTTATCATTCAGGAAAATAGGAAGCACAAAGAAAATGAAATAATTTAATCTCAAAATATCAAAATTGGACCGAGTGTGATTATGAGTGCTAATGAAAATACATAGATATCAGAATGAATTTAAAAAATATACAACAATAAGTTTCATACAAGAGATAAAGAAAAATAAAGATACAGGAAAGTTAAAACAAAAAAATAGAAAAATAATCTATCATGCATATACCAACCAGAAGATGATGGGAACTACATTAATAGCAGACATGGTAGCTTTTAAGGCAAACAGGAAAACCGAAACCATAAAAATTATAAAATCAGTCCCTTCATTAAAACAAAGGGGTCTGTCCTCTAGGGATATTATAACTTTTAAATTTATATATATATTAATAAAATGTTATAATTTATGAAGCAAAACCTGATACAACATAAGAAATAGAGAAATCCATAATCGTAAAGGGAAATTTAGCACATGTGACTCAGTAATTATGGAATAAATAGAAATTACTAATAAAGACCTGAGAATATGAGTAAAATAATTGTAGATATATTCATGAACTATGGGGGGGGGAACCTTTTGAATTTATTTGAAAATAATTACAATGTTTTAAATTAATTACTATCAGAGCTTTCATTTCTGGTAGGTTTATGACTCTTGAGATAGTCTTTTTAAAATTAAAGCCATGTCTTCAGGCAATTGATTTGCAATAGATAATATATCGTTTTGCTGAGTTATAAGAAATGTTAAAAAAAATTAACAAACAGATCTATTATAAAAATTCTGGATATGCCAACTAATCAGCAAAATTTCTTCTCATTTGTGGAAAGGGAAGAGGAATGCAAAACTATAGCAATAAACTTTATTTATTTAAATAACAGTCTTGTTACATAGTAATCATTGACCAGCACAAATACCAAGCAAAAGGTATCAAAGCTTTTACTACAGTTGCCTAGTTATCTTAGGGTATTCACACATATCAAAGTGTAAAATATCTGTAAAGTATATGCTGTAACAAATACTAGCCTTAAAGCAAATAAAAATTATCTTTTTAAGTGTTTAACTTAAAATAATTTAAAGATATCTGTAATTATACTTTCCATTGTGTCTATTAAGTCTATAAGTTCTTTCTTTCAACATTTGTATGGGGGTGTTTGACACTGCACCATTCCCAAGCATAATATTTTCATCTGGTCTTTATCATGAGCTACATAAAGAAATGCATTTAGTCTACTAAATGGAAAAACGATTGTAAAATATCTAAATTTCAAGTTTAAAACAAATGAACAGTAGCATTTTCTCTCATTTTTATAAAGTTGTAAGTAAATTATCAAAATGCTAGATCTGAAATAAAAATTGTAATAACAGCTTTAATGAAGCTGTGTTTTAAGCTGTTTCATTATTTCCAGAACATAATGTTAAGGGGGGGGGGGGAGCGGGATGAGAAAAAGGATCTTCAGTATGCTCCCTATTGAGTGAGAACAGGGGGGAAATTACAAAAAAAAAAAAAAAAGGTAGAGAGAAATAAAGAAACACTTTTACAAAATGAAAAACAAGAAAGGTTATTCAGTAAACTATATATTCAGTTACCTTCAAGGGAGTGGATGGTGGCCTGGGCATGCAAAGGGAAGAGATACAGGAGAAATGAAACTTCTGTAAGTATGCTTTTTGCTATTTATACTTTAAGAAGTATATATTACCCGCCAAAATTAAATGAACATGATAAGGAAAAGAAAATAAAACCAAAAATAAACAAATGATATTTCTGAAGTAAAAAATCAAGAATTAATCTAAGTAACCTAAGAATACAACTGTGCTGGGGCGCCTGGGTGGCTCGGTCGGTTGGGCGTCCGACTTCGGCTCAGGTCATGATCTCGTGGTCCGTGAGTTCGAGCCCCGCGTCGGGCTCTGTGCTGACGGCTCAGAGCCTGGAGCCTGTTTCAGATTCTGTGTCTCCCTCTCTCTCTGCCCCTCCCCTGTTCATGCTCTGTCTCTCTCTGTCTCAAAAATAAATAAACGTTAAAAAAAAAGAATACAACCGTGCATATATCCTCAGTCTTAGTGAAGAGAATAAGATGCAAATAAAATCATGAAATCTTTTAGTATACTTGTTTCTAGCGCTATGTGCTAAGCAGTTTCTCAAATAAATGTAAAGCATCAAGATATATCAAATGAATATAAGTATTGATATAATTCAATCAAGTTCAAACTGTAAAAGAAAAAATTGCACATACAAAACAAAGGAAGTAAAGAATAAAACTTGAGGGAATCGATTGTAATTAAAGACGTCCATGAGGACTTATGGTTTCCAAAGAAGTCTATTTATGTGTATATGCATGTGTGGATGCAAAAGTATATATGTGTATGAATATGTGACTAGGTGTATGTATATATATTCAGGAGTCCAGTTTCAGGCCAAAATTCTGTGCATTATATTTCATGCCCAACCATAGACAGACAATTACAGATAGATATTTCAATAACAATAAGCACTTCAATACCCCAATTTGAATAATAAAGCACTAAGCACTAGATCAAAAAAGAAATACAGTAATTGAACAACACTGTGAACTAACTAGACCTCTGTAAAAGCTTGCAGACATCTATAGCATACTCTACCCAACAAAAGCTGAATTCATGTTCTTCTCAAATGCATTTAGAACGTTATCCAAGATAAACAATATGCTATACCATAAATCAAGCCTGAATAAACTTAATAGGATTGGCATCATACAAAGTACATCCTCTAACTCCTATGAAATGGACATTAGAAATCAATAACAGAAGGAGATCAAAGAAATTCACAAATGAGTTAAATTTAAACACACTCCTAAATGACCAATGATCCAAAAAAGAAATCACAAGAAAAACTAGAGAATACTCTGAGATACAGAAAAAACAAAGACATACCATGCTAAAATTTATTGGATGCAGTTAAAATGATGCTTAGAGGAAAATTTATAGTTTCCAACAACTACTTTGAAAAAGAGAGACCATAATTAGTGAACAAACTAAATGCAAAGCAAGTAGAAGAAAGCAAATAATAGAGACTAGAGAAGAAATAAAAAAATAGAGGGGGAAAAGAAAAGAAATTCAATGATCCCTGAAATGCTTGGTTGGTTTCATAAGCAAAAATGAGTCACTCAATGTACTGAGCCACATTATTAGAATAAAAGACAATATGTGATGGGGTTTCTGGCTAGGGCAATTTGGGCAAGAAAAAGAAATAAAAATCAATATTAGAAATAAATAAATAAAACTATCTCTTCTTGCATGTGTACATAAAATATCCATACACACACACACAACCCAAAACCTATTAGAATAAATGAATTCAGCAAAAGCTTTAGGTTACAAGATCAATACACAAAATTCAATTGTATTCTAATACACTAGCAATGAACAATGATAAAATGAAATTAAGAAAATAATTCCATTTATAATGGTATAAAAATAAAATATTCAAGAATGAATTTAACAAAATAAGTTAAGACTTGCACACTCATTTGCTTTGTTTCTTACATTCCACATATGGATGAAGTCATATGGTATTAGTCTTTCTCTGGCTAACTTATTTTGCTTAACATTATACTCTTGAGCTCCTTCCATGTCATTGAAAATGGCAAGATATCATTCTTTTTATGGCTGAATAATATTCCAGTGTGTGTGTGTGTGTGTGTGTGTGTGTGTGTACATATCTTTAGTCATCAACTGTATGTGAAAGGGAGAAAAACAGAGAGAGAAACCAAGAAACACTCTTAATTATAGAAAACTGATGGTTATCAGAAGGGAGAGGGTGGAGGGATGGGTTAAATAGGTGATGGGGATTAAGGAGTCCACCTGTTGTGATGAGCACTGGGTGATGTATGGAATTGTTGAGTCACTATATTGTATACTTGAAAACTAATATAACACTGTACGTTAACAGAACTGGAATTAAAATTAAAATGTAAACTAATATCTAAAACTAAGACTTGCACACTGGAAGTATAAAACATCACTGAAAGTAATTAAACAAGGTACAGCAAATTGGAAAGCCATCCCCTGGTAGTGGAGTTTTAGACTTAATATTGTTAAAATCACAATATACTACAAATGATCTACAGATTCAGTTTAATCCCTATAAAAACCTCAGATGCCTATTTTATATAAATTGATAAGGTAGTAGTAAAATCCATATGGAAATGTAAGGAACCTGTAATATCCTTAAAATGTCTTAAGAAGAAAAAAGTTAGAGAACTCCCATTTTCTGCTTTAAAAACTTACTACAATCATAAAGATAATGTAATATTAATAATAAGCACAGGTATACAGATAAATAAAATATAGAGTTCAGAAATAAACTTTACATTTATGATGAATTGATTATTTTATTATTTAAGTATAGTTTACATAAAATGTTACATTAGTTTCTGGTGTACAATGTAGTAATTCAACTTCTCTATATATTAGGTTATGCTCTCCACAGGTATAGCTATTATCTGTCACCAAACAATTCTATTACAGTATCATTGACTATATTTCCTATTCCATGCATTTTATTTCCATGGCTTATTCATTCCATAACTGGAAGACTGTATCTCGCACTCTTCTTCACTCATTTTGCCCATCCTCCTACCCTTCTCCCCTCTGGTAACCATCACTTTGTTCTCTAGTTATAGGTTGCAACAACCTGGGTGGACCTAGAGGGTATTATGTTACATCAAATAAGCCAAACTGAGAAGGACAAAAACCATATGATTTTACTTCCATGTGAACTAGAGGTTTCATCACTCACATGTCTGCCTTAGCTGGGACAGTTGATGGTTTGGGCTTCTTGAGACTGAGCATTCCAAAAGAGCCAGGCAAAGCCATAGAGCATCACTTACAACTTATTCTACTCATGGAAGCATTGACAAGCCAGCCAGTCCAACAGGAAGGTACATAGACCACCCTCTTGATTAGAAATGTCAAAGAATTTGGGATTATATTTTTATACTGCCACAATAATATATAAATTATAAAAGTTTATTTAAATTTAAGGTCATTCTGGGTCAACATTGAATATCACACATTTGAGATTTAAATACAAGCTGTAATAATATTCATTACATGTGCAGTGACAAAAATTACATTCATCTTATTAAAAGTACTCTATTTGTTTTATATTAATTATATAGGAAGAAGCACAACTTATGAACAAAATTTTAAAGGTGTATATTATAATAGACTTTGATTCAAATGTATACCAAAGTGCAGATTGAAATTTAATAATATAATGTTGGATTAAAAAGATAATTTTGCTTTATGTACTGATATTTCAAATTCTTTTAAGTGAACATAACAACACCAGATTATTTTTCAATGTTTATGTTTCATTTGTAAACAATGAGGTAAGTGAGTACATTTTATATTGCTATTTTAAAACATTTCTCTTCAACATTCAAAGAATATAAGCTAAGACAGAAACTTAGCCAAAATGACAAGACAGAGGATCTCTCCCCAAAAGAAGGATCAAGTA
>NW_024420173.1:0-1439 GCF_014898765.1 Herpailurus yagouaroundi | reverse complement strand
CTTCTAAACTTACCACAAAAAGATGACAGGCTGAAAATAGAGAAGCTTGTAGGCTCCTAGGCTAAGAGTGTGCATTTGGAAAACAAATAACAAGCAGGCATATCACACAACACACAAAACGAGACTAGGCCAGGAGAGCGTGCTGTACAGACAGATGAGGGTTTCCCGAAAGTGTTACAACTGATAATGGTCCCAGGATTTACCTGGTCCTTGTCTGCATTCTTCGTACAGTCAGAGCTGCTGTAACTCACAGAGGTTGCACCAGTTTGTGGATCTGCTAAGGACCCCGGAAGGGATAGAGGTTTATTCTACTTTAGTGGACTGTGTGAAATTAAAAGAAACCCTCACCTCATTCCTCCAATATCTTAAAATGTTCCCTACACACAGGTCCTTGGCCAGAGGCAGACGATATCCCACATGCCTCAGGTGACCCCCAAGGATAAGGGGGACAATCCCATCACCTTGATAAAGACCTCACCGTGCCCTAGTTCATGTTTTTCATAATTAATCAAATAACTGTGGACAGGTCAGGCTCAACTAGCAATCTCGAAGTCATCACTTAAACAGAGGTTTCTCAGTATACATTATGGGAAATCACCATTTCATTACAGATTAAGAATCAAAGTGAGGATGCCTGGGTGGCTGAGTCAGTTAATCATCTGACTCTTGATTTTGGCTCAGGTCATGATCTCACAGCTTGTGAGTTCGACCCTGCATCCGGCTCCACCCTGACGGTGTTGGGATTCTCTCTCCCCACCTCTCTCTGGTCCTCCCAGATGCGCGCGCACACGCGCGCGCACACACACACACACACACACACACACTCACTCTCTCTCTCTCTCTCTCTCTCTCTCTCTCTCTCTTTTTCTCAAAATAAATGAGCTTAAAAAAAGGGTAAATGGAGCATACTGATTGGGGTATATATATCATCAGGGAATGCTCAACCTGGGTATGTTTCTTCAGGCTCCAGGTGGATTGTTCAGTCTTTTCGCTTATCTATAAGCTGCCTTCTCCATGGGAAGTTATTATATAACTATATCTGATTAGAAATGTACTTACACTCATATACAAATGAGAAAAGGAAAACAATGGGTATTTAGCAGTGAAGCCGCAGACTTGCCCTGATAACATCAGAGGACGAAGCTATTTGGAGCCTGAATTACGAACGTAGGGCTATGGTTCAAGAAAAAATAAAATAAAAATGACAACATTAAAAATAGTAACGATGGGGCGCCTGGGTGGAGCAGTCGGGTAAGCGTACGACTTCAGCCAGGTCACG
Source organism: Herpailurus yagouaroundi (assembly GCF_014898765.1). Classification (NCBI taxonomy): domain Eukaryota; kingdom Metazoa; phylum Chordata; class Mammalia; order Carnivora; family Felidae; genus Herpailurus; species Herpailurus yagouaroundi. The sequence goes on along the minus strand of NW_024420173.1, from coordinate 160 downwards.
ATCTCGCGGTCCGTGAGTTCGAGCCCCGCGTCAGGCTCTGGGCTGATGGCTCAGAGCCTGGAGCCTGTTTCCGATTCTGTGTCTCCCTCTCTCTCTGCGCCTCCCCCGTTCATGCTCTGTCTCTCTCTGTCCCAAAAATAAATAAACGTTGAAAAAAAAA
>NW_024420172.1:4180-7674 GCF_014898765.1 Herpailurus yagouaroundi | reverse complement strand
TCCTGCGGTTGGATCCTTGGGGCTGCTACAGATGGCTGTTGCCCATGGCCACCTCCTCCCCGCACCCCCCCCCCCCCCAGGGCCTGCATTGCCTCTTCTGGGGTACAAATTCCAGACCAGAAAAGGGACAGGGGTCTCCGACGTTCCAAAGGCTCAGAGGTTGCTTTCTAGGTGCCGGGCCAGACCCTTCTTTGGGACGTGCAGGGTGTGGACCACCCAGACCCTTCACTGCACAGGCTCAGGAAAGGGTTCTTGGACACCGAAGCCGAGCCCTGTGGGGTGAGTGGAGGGAAGAGCTTAGGAAAAAGACAGAGGTGTCGACGGACACGGGGCTCGAGTGAGGTGGGCGGGAGAGGGGCGGGCGGGCAGGTCGTGGCCACTGAAGGGAGTGTGTGTTCTGTGAAAGTGTAGATTCAGGTTTGGTTACACCTGCCTCAGCTGCTCCACGGGAAGTATCATTCCAACCCACCCAGGGGTCTCTGGCAACTTTTCCCGCCATCAAGCGGTTGTACATTTCTCAGGACGGAGAGGATGTTACCGCGGGCACCTTGCCCCGTGAGCCCAGGGCCTGGGTCCTCGTGGCTCGACTTGGGGTGACGGGTCACCTGCTTCCTGATCACGCTCATTAAACCGTGAGCGGCAGCCACACCGTGCGGCTTCCAGGGGCCACAGCAATCACTTGAGCCCAAAGTCTGGGCTGGCAAGCAGGACACAGAGGGGCCAGGGGCAGCCTGGGGCTCCCTGGGGACACAGACCTGCCCCGTCCCTCGCTCCCCACATCCCCACAGCTGCCACACTTTGCCGTGAGACAGTGAGGGCCCACATCCCTGCACCCCACCTGGCCCTGACTACCCCCAAGAACACCATCGGAAGGGGAGAAGAGGGGCCGGCAGTGGCTAGTATCTAGGACCCCCCTGGCCTTTCCCTTCTCCCTTTTTTTTTTTTTTTTAATTTTTATGCTTATTTATTTTTGACGGAGAGAGAGAGAGACAGAGCATGAGCGGGGGAGGGGCAGAAAGAGAGGGAGACCCAGAATCTGAAACAGGCTCCAGGCTCTGAGCCGTCAGCACAGAGCCCGACGCGGGGCTCGAACCCACGGACCGCGAGATCGTGACCTGAGCTGAAGTCGGACGCTTAACCGACTGAGCCACCCAGGTGCCCCCTTTCCCCTCTCCTTTGACCCCTAATTCTGCCCCCACGTCCAGAGGAGGGACGCTGCTGGCAGCCTGAAGCTGGAAAGCCCCCTGACTCCCGTCATGACCTCATACTCCTTCTGAGTGGTGGCAGGAGCCCAGGCAGTGCCGTGGCTGCAAGAGGGGAGTCCAACCCCACCCCTCCTCCCTCCACGGAGCTGGCCCGGTCGGGCAGGCGTCTGGGCGGGGGGGGGGGGGGGTCTCCTGGCACAAGGCGGGCAACATCCGGGGGCGGGGCGGAGGGGGGGGAGAAGCCCCCACTGGGCACAGTGCCCCGGGGCCGGCTCTGTGGCTGAGCTTTGGTATGGGGTGAGGGGGTTGCTGCTGACAGCCGGGCTCCCTCACCCCCACCCAGGCTGCCCACGGACGGGGAACCACTAATGACTCAGGCCCTGCCACCTGCTGGAAAGTCAGCTGGAAAGGTTTTTTTTCGTGATTCAGGGAATCCCCGCTTACGGTTACCTTCAGATAGAAAGTCTACCAGATCCTTCTCCCCTGTGATTGACATTTCCCCAAACCATAGACCAGGGAGGGGTGCTGAGGTCAGGGTCAGCGGGGCCGAGGCACAGAGGTCTGGCCCTCAGTGCCCCTCCTGTGCTCTCTCTGACCCGTGCAGCGCCTCTGACCCCCAGATCCCTCCACCCCACCTCCTGGCTAAGTGCTTAGTCTATGGGGAGCCTGGCCCGCATTCCTGCCCAGCCACAGTGCCTGGGAAGGGAGACACAACGTGCAGCCGGCCCGGGGCCGGCCGGTCTGGGCACGCTCAGCGGCACCCCCATCTGTGAGTGGCCAGGCCCTGGTGGGAGATGTGCCCTGGCGGCGGCCCAGCCCCGACCAAAAGACCCCCAGGCTCAGGTCGGGAGCCCCTAGTCCCAGACGACACTCTCCTGGCTCAGCCACTCCCCAGCTAAGCCCAGGGCTCACCTCCCCCCTCCTCCAGCTCGGCCGGGCTCAGCCCTCCCGGCTGCAGGGACCCCCTTTCTCCGAGGAACCGGGAGGAACAGCCGCCTGGGACTTCCCGGCCCCCTCCTGGGCCCAGCTGCAGCCGCAACCGGCTCTGCCCCGCCGCTTGCTGGCGGCTGCCCGCACTGCGCCTCCGGGCACGGCTCCGGGGTCGCTCCCGGCCGCGCGCGGGCTCACCCCGACCCCCGGCCCGCGCCCGCGCTCAGGGCTTGCTTCTCCGGCCAGGGCCGCCCGCGTCCCCCCACCGGCTCCTGGGGGCTCCTCGGGACCCCTGCGCTGCTCCGACTCCCTCGCCTCCAGCCCCTGCTCCCGCCAGATGCACTGCACACCCGGGGCCTCGGTTTCCCCAGCAGGAAAGGAGCGTGCAGAGCCCAGAGGTACGGGGAGTGGGGGTGGACAGGAGGGGGCATCCTGCCCTAGGGGAGCGGAGGGGTCCCGGAGCTCCCCGCGCCCTGCGCATTCAGAGATTCCGCGCTCCCTCCGCTCACCCCTCCCGGACTGCTCCCCCTCGCTGCAGCCCCCACACCCCACACCCCTGCCCCAACCGCCCCAGCCCTCCTGCCCGAAGCTGCCCAGACTCCTGGCTTGGCCGGGGGCTTCCTGGTGCCCACCCCCCGCCCTCCCCCGACCCAAGCCGGCCTGAGCGCGCCGGGGCCTGTCGTGGCCGCTGGCTGAGCTCTGCCGGGGCGGGGAAGGGCGGGCGGGGGGAGGGGGGGCTCGAGGACTGGCCCGGGAGGGCTGGCCGCGCCCTGGTTCCCAGGCGGCACCCCTGGGGGCACGCACGGCGCCCGCCACCGTATCTTATTGGCAGAGTAGCTCGGGTAGAGCGGCCGCGAGGCACAACTGGGTTCGCTCTCACGCTCCAGACGCCGCCCCCCAACGCACGCGGGGATTCGCCCAAGCGGGCGGGCGTTTGCGACCCCGGGGATCGCCACCGAGCCCCAGCGTCTCCTCCCGCGACCCGCAGGGCAGGGCCTGCCCCGAAGGTGGTGAGAATTCGTGGCACCCCTGCGGGCACCCGGGCGTCCCTCCCGGGAAAACGGCGAGCGCTCCGGCTCGGGCGGAGACCCGCTCCTGCCGGGGCCGCTCTGGGGGTGCAGGGGCGGGCCCCCAACCCCGCCCTAAGCCCTGGGGCCACGCCGCCCCCTCGGAATCCAGCGCTCCGCGCCAAACCGCCGTCTGGGGCCGTGGGGGCGAAGCCGAGCGCGCTGACACACGCGCCTGGAAGTCCCGGGGGGGGGGGAGCCGGCGGCCCCCACCCCTCCCCCCAGGGCCCTGCAGCCCAGACACCTGGCCGAAAAGTCTGTGCCTCTGTTTCCCCATTGTGCAAAGGGCGCT
>NW_024420172.1:0-4080 GCF_014898765.1 Herpailurus yagouaroundi | reverse complement strand
GCGTGCGTGGGGTGCGCGTGTCATGCACGCGCGTTCTCGTGAGTGTGAAGGTGCTGGTGTGAACGCGTGCTCACCTCCGTGCACGTGTCTGCCCTCGGGTGTGTGTGCGTGTACGTACGCGTGCACACGCACACGGGCACTTCTGCCAAGCCCACTCCTTAGGTGGGGAGTTGCCTAAGCATTTCTCGTGCGCCAGCCCCTGGAGGCGCTGGCCCCTCGGGCTTGCCCAGCCTCCCCACACACACACCCTCACCAGGAGCACATTCTCTTCCGGGGTCCAGGGAAGTAGGAGGCACCTGGTTCCAGGGGGAGGCAGGCTTGAGCCCCAAGCACAGATGTTCACCCAAGGGGTCCCAGCTGACAACAGGGCCCAGGAAGGAGGGCCAGCCCCGCATTGTCCCCAGGAAGCTTACTGGCCACAGGACAGGTGGGGGCACTCAGGATTGAGGGTCCGGGGAGGAAGTCCCACGTTTGGGAGCTGGGGATGTGGGGGTGTACGGGGGGGGGGGGGATGCTCGCTGCCGAGGCCAGAAGGGTGCCCAGAGCCCCTTCCCCAGGGGATGCTGGAAAGTCGGGAGTCCCTCCCCAGGGCTGCTTCTCAGCCTCCTCCTGTCCCTGCCATGACACCTGCCCCTACCCCGGCCGGTGCCTCACCACCCTCACAGTGACGGTAGCTTCAGGAGCAAGGGCCACAAGGCAAGATACGAGCCAAGACTTGTCCCTTTGCCCTGGGCCCAGGGACTGGGCAGGAATTGCCCCCTCCCCCAGCCTGAACCCGAGCTCAGCCCCCTGCCCAGAGCCAGAGAGGCCCCATGGACTTGCCTCGCCCACCCTGTGCCCGTGTGACCTCCACCCCGCATGGCTCCTCTGCCTCCCTACCCCTACGCTGGGGGTGCTGGGCCCATGACCCTGCCTCCCACCCACCCTAGCCTCGTCCTTCTTGCCCCAGATTCCTCAGTGCTCGACCGTCACGGCCCACTGGCTCTGGCCAGGAGGGGCAGCGCAGGGCCAGTGGCTGGACCCCAGGCTGGGACGAGCAGGGTGCAAGGGTAGACTGGGAGCCCCACACGAGGCTCCCCATTCACTCATTCATTTAGCAAAGTCCCATCCACACACTCACGGACCGTGGGCCTCCCAGGCCAGTGCTTCGGTAGATGCCACGGAGGACGGGAAAGGGTGGGCCTTGGAGGGAGGAGGGGGGGGGGGAGGCCTCCCAAGGCCACCTGGTACTAAGGTCTGAAGAGGGGTCAATGTCCCGATCTCCTGAAGGCCCCGAGGGCTGGCCTCCACCTCCCCCAGCCTGGTGGCCTGGAGGCCTCAGACTGACCACACCCCACATCTGAGCACCCCTGGGGCCCTCGGGTCATCTGCCGGGATCCTCGCCAGCTCCCATAGCTGGGGCTGTCCTCCTCTCGAGTTCGGACCCTGCCCCAGGCCCTGTTTCCCCTGCAACCACCCTGGGATGAGTCCATCGGGCCCAGAGGCCTTCAGCTGCCCACAGGATCTGCTCCAAGCTCCTGACCTGGTGTTTGCAGCCTGCCCTGCGGACGCCCCAGGGGGAGTGACACTGTCCCCAGGCCCTCCGTCTGTAGCATGCGCGAGCCCCCAGGGACGCCGCTCCAGCCCAGGAGCCCCTGTGCCCTGTGCCCCCCCCCCCACAGCCCCTCTCCCCCAGGCCCACTCCTTCCCCTCCCTCCTCAGGTGCCTTCTCAACCTGTGCCATCATCACCAAGGACAGAGGACGGGTGGCTTCATACCATCAGTGGCCACCAGGGGGCGCTTGCTTCAGGTGCAGCGTTAGAGCGCATCAGGACCCCTGAGCTGGGGGCTGGGCCGGGCCTGGGAGCAGAGGACAGGCTCCTGGAGAGCTCTGCCAGGTGGTCACTGCGAGTCTACTTCCCAGGCGAGGAGACTGAGGCCAGAGAAGGGGTGCGACCCACCTGGCTCTCGGGAGCCTAAGGTCTGCGTCTTCAAGGTTTCACCGAGCCCACCTTGGATCTGCCGCCTCGCCACTACCTTGCTGTGTGACTCTGGGAAAGTCACCTGACCTCTCTGGGCCTATTTCTTCACCTGTGAGGTGGGGGTGGGAGGTGGGAAGGGCCGACCCCCGACCCCCTGGGCAGAGGGTGACGCCTGGCTGGTCTGTGCCCTTGGGGATCAGGGCTCCACCCCCACCGGGCACAGCATGTCTCTGCGGCCGTGGCCTTGCCCTGTGGGGTCCACAGGCGCTTCAGCTCTGGCCAGATGCGCACTGACCCCTCCCCACCCCCCCGTCCTGCAGCCAGACAGGCAAGGCCGCCTTCCTGCCAGAGAGCAAGTTGCCGCAGGCTGTGTGTGGACGTGTGTGTGCACGTGTGAGTGTGCCAGCATCCTGTGCTCCGCGTGATGACGCCTGCCGGGGATGGCCCCCTCCCCCGAGATGCTCTCCCTGCCCCTGTGGGCCCAGAGGGCTCGGTGGGGGTCAGGGCTGGGTCTCCCCAAGGTAGCGACGGCGACCGCCCCCCGCCCCTCCCGCTGCCCGGCAGCAGAGAGCCCCCACCCTCCCCAGGAACCCCCACCTCCTGGCAAGGTGGACCCCTCGCCGGTCTTGCTGAGGCCCTTGAAGGAGGGCGCCAGGGGCAAAGGCCACAGCCCGGCGGCGGAGGGCGCCGCCTACCTGGGAGCCGGCGGAGGCCTGGTTCCCACGCTCTGTGGTGCCAGTCTTGGCGCTCCTGCCCTGCCCCGCCCTTGCCTCGTGGCCACCAGGGCACCCGGCATGTGGCTGTGGATTCCGTCCCCTGGGGCCACGGATTCCTGTCTCAGTGGGCGAGGGCGGAGGACGGCTTTCCGCCCTTTGATCCCTGCCAGCTCCAGGGAGCCGGGCGCGCCGGGCCTTGCCAGCCAGGCCACAGGGGAAGCCGGGGTGGGGGGGGCCCAGGCGGGTGCCCCGGGACTTTCCTGACCCCCCTCTTCCCAGCTGGGTGGCGGTCCTGGCCCCTCACCTGTGGGCCCGGGTCTGTTCCCCACCTGCAGCCTGTCAGTGCCGCAGCGCTCTGCCCCTCCCCCAGCCTGCCCCCACCCCGGGGGGGGGGGGTGGGGGAACCTGGCCTTGACTCTTCCCTACCTGCCAGGCCGCCCTCTGATCACCTCCCACCTCCACGTCCCCTCTTGAGACCCCTGGGGCGCCTTGTGTTGGTCAGGGCTTTGGACCACCCAGTACCAGGAGGGGCTCCGGGACGTCCGGGGCCTCATGCCTGATGGCAGGGGAGCCAGCCCCGCAGGAGACCACAGGCCTCCCCTCTGCTGTGCTTGCTTCCTGACTGGAATAGCCTCCCTGAGCCTGTGACAACGGCCCATTCACTCCGTGCACCCCGCGTCACTGCCGCTGAGCACCCCTGACTCTGGAACGAGGGGCCGCCCTCTGAGCCCGGGGGAGAGAGCGGAGGCTCAAAGCCCCAAGCAGGTCGGGTCTCATCAGGGGCTCCTGAGGGGCAGAGGCCCCAGCAGGATGGCCAGGCTCCGTCCTAGGTCTGCTCACCTGCCGGATGGACGTCGCCAGCTGTCATCCCCCCTCCCCCAGAGGCCTGTCTGGGACCCGCTCCATCCACCCCTTGCTGCCGGGAGAAGGGACCCCAGCAGGACACCACCTGCAGAAAGGGGGGCGCCCAGGCGCCCCGAGCCGGAGCAGCCTGGCCCTTGGGGAACCTTCCCGCCCACGTCTGGGCCCTGCCTGTGTCTCAGCGGGACTCGGGCTCTGTTCTACTGCCCACCTGATCAGGTCTGGCTCCCAGGCCCTGCCAGAGACCTGGGGTGTCCTTTCCCAACGGGGTGCCTTCCCCTGGGGATGTGGGAGAGGGGCGGAGCCGGGCCAGGTCCTCAGGTCTACTAACGGGGAGTGCTTCCTGGAGGAGGGGGCAAGGCACGGTCCCCTGGGTGCAGGCGGGCGTTCTTGGCAAAGCCTCCGCCCAAGTGGAAGAATGGAGTGTGGCAGGACTCACGGGGTGTCCGGAGCCTTCCACGCGCCCGGGGCGGGGCGGGCGGCCGAACGCGCCTCCGTGCCCGGCTTCCCGAGCGTGTCGCTGCGGGCCCGGCGGCCGCCCC
>NW_024420171.1:0-12768 GCF_014898765.1 Herpailurus yagouaroundi | reverse complement strand
GTGTTGTATGGAAACCAATTTGACAATAAATTTCATATATAAATAAAAAAAAAAACAAAAAAAAAAAATAAAACTTAGATGGTAAACCTTAGAAAGTAGAAATACAGATTTTCACTGCCAGTCATGAGAATTAAATGTGGTTCAAAAACTTTACCGCAGTGATACAAATGTGCACAAGGATCAAGTAGTTCTTAAACTCTGGGGGGATCATGGATTCTTTTGAGGATCTGGTGAAAAGTATGGTCTCTTTTTCATGGAAATGGATACAAAATATAAAACTGTAAAAAAAAAAAAGAAAGTGATGAGGGAAAAAAAAAAGGCAACTAATTAATTATCCATGAGACACTTTTTATATGGGTCTAATTTGTAATTTTGACAAAATGATGACAGAATATTCACCTTTCTGATTAATTTTGATAAGATGATGACAAAATATTCATCTTTCTCATGTCTTCATGACTTTAATAAAGCCATTAAGCGATGGCCTAGATTCTACACTTTGATATCTTACCTGTTCAGATAGGTCCTTATTCTTGCTCCCACTTCCTTAAAAATGAACTACATCCCATTCCAATCAGGAACCTAATGTCTGCTAAGACTATATGGTTGGTTAATTTGTACCAAGGTTTTAACAGATAAATAATTATATGCCATTCCATTTTTCCCAGGTTGTATTTCTATTTTATTAAATACCTTCAATACCCAAACTAAGGTATACTCTATTTTTGAGAATTCCAACCTCTGGGCTGAATGGCAAGAGATATACTGTTATCAGTGTTGGAGAAGATATTTTTTTGCTCTACTATCCAATATTATCAGTGGATTTTTTAACATAATTTTAATGTATATATTCCATATATACAAAGCACTACCCTACCCAAAACTTTATTTAGTGTTAACACCACCTGAAGTTTCATTTATTCAATAAAATTTTATTTAGTTCATTTTTTGCTGCAGTCTCTGTGTTGGACACTGAAGACAAAGATTAATGATCTCTATAATCAAGTATTTCACTGTGGAATTCACAAATTGCAGTAGAGTATAAGTATAGTTGTACCAGTAGAGCAAAGTACTAAAAGAACATTGAGAGGGAAGCACCTGAGAGAGCTGGAAAATGAAGTCATCTGTAAAGGGCCTTCACTATGCCTACCTGGCTCTTAGACCCCCAAGCTGCCCTTCATCCCATTTTCTGTCACTAATTTGCTGAGAAGGCTTAGGCAAGCAACTTTCACACTCATGTTTTAAGGGGCACATATATAAAATAAGAGAAATGGAAAAGCCATCTCTGATCTATCAGTTCTAATATACAGCATAATAAGGTTTAAGAGGAAGGAATACATGAATAGTAATAACGTTTATTTTACCAAATCTTAACCTGCCTGTTATTTATATATCTCTAAAGTCTCTAAACAGTATTTTAGGTATTTCTACAAATGTCTCATGAACACATTTATTTACCTATTGTGTGGCATTTAACCTTTTCTTCCCTTCTATTGGTATAGTCTCCTTATGTTAGTCACTCAGTTATGCTACAGAAACAAACCCTGAAATTTTAATGGCTTTGCATATAAAAGTTCCTTCTTACTCAAAGAGCATGCCAGATTCTCTGAGGATCTGACAACCATCCCAAGATAGCTTGGAACTCTCCTCTAAGTTGTAACTTGTAGATCCAATCTAACAGGTTTCACCATCTTACAATGTTTCCAACTCAATAAGTGGCCTGAAGGGTCATTAAGGCAAAGAAATACTGGAAGGACTTGTTTTGGCTTTTGAATGCTTTGGCCCAAAAATAAATAGGTCATTTCTGCTCACAGAGCATTGACCAGAAGTAGTCTCACTTTATTGCATTGAGACTGGGTAATGTGAGGAGCACATGGATATTTGGCAAGAAGTTAGTATCTCTGCCTCACTCCATGATAATTTCCATGGTCAATGCTGCCATGGATTCTTTGCAGCCAAGAAATGCCAGAGCAGTGCTATATTTTCTGGAGACTCAATGCATCAGAATCCAACAGTATTCTATCCTGCAGTGTGGAACACCCTCCTGCTAGCTTTATGCTATACATTCTTTCTGGCCATCTAAGCGATGCTACTGGTGGACTGAACTCACAAAGCTTTTAATGGGAATGTTTTCAGTTTCTGCTTGTAAGCTCACACAGATGTAATTACCTAATGGTTATCCAAAAAATAGAAGCCATTTTCTCCCTTCTAGCTTATATACAACTACCTCTAACTTTTCTTTCAGTCCTTCTCTTCATAGAGCCCCACATTTAGTCCCTTTGACATGAGACTTGCGTTTTCCTGTAGAGTTCTGTCAATAAAAATAGGTGAAGGTTTTATTAAAGGCATGGGCTGCAAAATACATGCCAGCCCTTAGTCCAGTTAGAGGTTTAATTCAGACCAATTCAAGGAGACATAAGCATGGAGAACAGTGTTTGCACCATTTCTAGGCACGTGATATTTGAGGAGATCAATGTAAATGATTTCATGATCAATTAGTGCCAAGAGGAGGCCACTACCAATCTCAGAATTTTTGTCCTCTTACCAAAACTTCTCATAAGGCATTAGAAGGCAATCTCCTTTCTGTGAATAGGGAGAAAAGAGTGAGGACTATGTGTCATATCATTATACGTAAGTGGTTTTCTCCCCATTGTTTCTCTCCCACCAGGGCTAACTTCACTTTTTATATTCTCTGTATTCTTTGCACATTTCATCAACATTTTAACTATAACTTTTAAAAGACTGTTGGCAAGAATATTTAGTAATCATGCTACATGATCAATTGAACAAGTTTTTTTCCCTCTCTCTCTCTACTGTGAAGACTGAAATCCACTGTACTCCAGTGAATCTATGTCACTTTGAATCAACTAATATTCTGGCTGTTAGAGATGGGTTATCTCAAAGCTGCCTCTGGAAAGTTCCTGTGCTGTAGGTCACAGACCAGGCTCTGGCATCCTGTCTGAGACACTTTTCTGATGGGAAGGCCACCCAAGATGGGACTATCCTTCAGGCTGAAAGAGGTGGAGTCAGGTCAAGGCAGTTTACCAAACTGCCAATTTAAACAATGACATAATTTCACATGCCAAAAGTCTATTTGTACACAATCAGGGAGTGATCAAAAAAGGAAACTATAATAAAGAGAGTCTCTACTGAGTTTGGATCCATTCCTGTCTCTGTTTGTTTATGTTATTTCTCCCTCTCTTAACTTTAGAACATTAGCTCTTTGAGAAGAGAACATAGCTTTTTAATATTAGGTACACGATCTATCCTGATGTGACAACTTAATAAATGTTTAATATGTGATTAGGCCAAAATTGTCATAGATTTTTTTAAAAAGTTTTTTTAATGTTTATTTATTTTTGAGACAGAGAGAGAGAGACAGAGGTGATCAGGAGAGAGGCAGACACAGAATCCAAAGCAGGCTCCAGGCTCTAAGCTGTCAGCATAGAGCTGATGCAGGACTCGAACTCATGAACCATGGGATCATGACCTGATCCGAAGTCAGAAACTTAACCGACTGAGCCACCCAGGTGCCCGTAAATTTGTCATAGTTTAGACATAGTTTAGAGAAGCAGTCATTCTTTGGATAGCACAGTCCCATTTAACTAAGGAAGAAAAAAAAAACTTTTAACATTTTCTTTGAAATAATCATTGGTTTTAACTATGCTGTGTGTGTGTGTGTGTGTGTGTGTGTGTGTGTGTGAACCCAATTTTGCTAGTACAAATCAATTGAGTTCTCTTCTCCCAAGTACCAGTGTCATTATTTCTACATGAAATAGGTAATAAAATTAAACAGAATATAATTATTAAAATTTAATATTTTCAGGGCACCTGGGTGGCTTAGTAGGTTGAGTGACTGACTTCGGCTCAGGTCATGATCTCACACTTCATGAGTTCGAGCCCCAGCATTGGGTTCTGTGCAGACGGCTCAGAGCCTGGAGCCTGCTTTGGATTCTGTGTCACCCTCTCTCTGTTCCTCCTCCACTCATACTCTCTCTCTCTCAAAAATAAATAAATATTAAAAAATATTTTAAAAATTTAATATTTTCAGTGGTAGTAGAAACAGCCTCAATTTGGGGAAAATATTTAGACATTTAAAGATGTACAGAAATATGTGAAAATAGGAATTTAGACCCATGCAAAGAAGGTCTTGAAAAGAGGAGGAAGATCCAAAGAAGAGAAAGGAATCATAAAATTTTGGTACTGACCAGAATAATTCTATGAAGTTATGAATTAGTTAATTATACTACCCTAGTAATTAATCCAGAGAAATTGTCAGGCAGTGAAAATTCAAATATTTTCACCACTTTGTCTAATGGTTCCTTAGATTTTTAGCCTTTTCTTCTTTCCCACTCTACTTTTTTACTGTGAAGTTAATTCCAAGAGAAATTATTTCCAAATCTATCTCAAATTAGAAGCTCTGATGAAGAGATATAACCAATTATTGAGGACATAATGCTAAAGACCATAGTCAATGTTAGAAGGTAATATTGCCCATAGACCCTGGGCCTTGAACCGTAGAAAGTCTTGCTGCAGTCCTCATCTAGCTGTTGCCCTTCCATTTGGTGAAAGTGTACAGGGTCAAAAGGATACACCCATCTACATATTCTTTAGTCCAGGCCATTCTCTGAGCCTGGAATTCCCCACCCAAAGGCACCAAGCCCACCAGGGCCAATGCACACCTCTTTAATAAGTCTCTCAAGGGCAGACTACATCTATGATGTGTAGATGCTTCTGTCCAAAAATTATATTTTGTAAGTATACCACATGAAGTAGTATAATATTATTTGAAAATACACTAGACTGTAATAAGGTACAGATGCTTAATATAAATCCAATATAAGACTATCTTATAAAATATAAAATACATCAGTTAAAATAGTGAATATAAAATATACACAATCATGAAGAAGCAAGAAAAGAGGAATACTGGATGAAGTGCAGATGAACAATTAACACTGAACTGCAAATGGTAGATTTGAAAATAACAGCCATACTGATAATTATTTTAACTATAAATGGTCTAAGAATACTATTTTAAAAGGCAGAGATTATTACACACAAAAGTAGACCTATATGACATGTATAAGAAAATCAAATAGATTAAAAACAATGAAAAACTCAGAATGTATAAACATAAGAAATCTGGGTTGGCCAGAACAATAAGTAGACTTCAAGATGGAAAATTTACTACGATAGATGTAACAGAAACTGACAGAATTTAAAGGATCCTCTCTCTGCCAGAAAACACAGATGACCAGAACAATATTATCAAACAACTTGATTTAATTAACATATATATAGAAAAAGGAACGCAACAGGGGTGCCTGTGTTTCAGTAAGTTAAGGAACTGACTCTTGATTTGGGCTCAGGTCATGATCTCACAGTTTGTGAGATTGAGTCTGTGTCAGGCTCCTTGCTGACAGTGCAGAGTCCTTTCTCTTCCCTTCCCCTCCTCACTTTCTCTCATAATAAATAAACTTTAAAATAAAGAAAGAAAAGGGAACGTAAAGAATAATGCATACTCTTTCAGGTTGCATATGAAACTTTCACCCAGATGTATGCTCAAACCATTAAAAGGCTCAATAAACATAAAAGGACTGAAATTTTAAAAATTTATCATTAATATAGTAAGTAATTTTATTTATTTTTCTTTCAAGTTTTTGTTTAAATTCCAATTAGTTAACATACAATCTAATATTAGTTTCAGGTGTAGAATTTAGCGATTCAACACTTACAACAACACCTGGTGTTGGTCACAAATGCCTTCCTTAATCCCCATCACCTATCTAAACCATCACCCCCACCTGCCTCCCCTCTGGTAACCATCAATTTGTTGTCTTTAGCTAAGAGTCTATTTCTTGGTTTGCCTCTTTTTTATACCCCCTACGTTCATTTGTTTTGTTTCTCAAATTCCACATATGAGTGAAGTCATATGGTATTTGTCTTTCTCTGACTGACTTATTTTGCTTAGCATAATATTCTCTGTCTTAATCCACATCATTGGCAAAAATGGCAAGATTTAATTCTTTTTTCTTATGGCTGAGTAATATTCCATTGTATACACACACACACACAAACACACACACACACACACACACACACACGCACACCACATCTTCTTTATCCATTCATCAGTTGATGGACATTTGGACTCTTCCTATAACTTGGCTATTGTTGATAATGCTGCTATAAACATCTGGGTGTTCAAATCAGTATTTTTCTATCCTTTGGACAAATACCTAGTAGTGCAATTGCTGGATCATACAGTAGTTCTAGTTTTAACTTTTTGAGGAACCTCCATACTGCTTTCCAAAGTGGCTGTACCAGTTTGCATTGCCATAGCACTGTAACAGTTCCCCTTTCTCTGCATCCTCACCAACACCTGTTGTTTCTGTGTTGTTAATTTTAGCCATTCTGACAGGTGCGAGGTGATATCAGTTTGTAGTTTTGATTTGTATTTCCCTGATGATAAATGATGTTGAACATCTTTTCTTGTATCTGCTCGCCATCTGTATATCTTTGGAAAAATGTCTAGTCATGTATTCTGCACATTTCTTCACTGGATTATTTGTTAAGTTTTATAAGTTCTTTATGTATTTTGGATACTAACCCTGTATCAGATACGTCATTTGCAAATATCTTCTCCCAATCCATAAGTTGCCTTTTAGTTTTCTTGATTGTTTCCTTCACTGTACAGAAGCTTTTTACTTTGATGAAGTCCCAATAGTTTATTTTTGCTTTTGTTTCCTTTGCATCAGGAGACATATCTAGTAGACAGTGTCAAAGAGGTTACTGCCTGTGTTCTTTTTCTAGGATTTTAATGGTTTCCTGTCTAACAGTTAGGTCTTTAATCTATTATGAATCTATTTTTGTGTATGGTGTAAGAAAGTGGTCCAGTTTCATTCTTCTGCATGTAACTGTCCAGTTTTCTCAACGCTATTTTTTGAAGAGACTTTTTTTCCACTGGCTACTCTTTCCTGCTTTGTTGAAGATTAAATGACCATATAGTTGTGGGTTCATTTCTGGGTTTCCTATTCTGTTCTACTGATCCATGTGTCAATTTTTGTGCCAGTACCATACTGTCTTGATCACTACAGCTTTGTAATATAACTTAAAGTCCAGAATTGTGATGCTCCAGCTTTGGTTTTCTTTTTCAAGACTTCCTTAGCTAGCTGGGTTTTTTATGGTTCCATACAAGTTTTAGGATTACTTGCTGTAGCTCTGTAAAACATGCTGTTGGTATTTTGATAGGGATTGCATTAAATGTGGAGATTGGGTAGTATAGACATTTTAGCAATATTTGTTCTTCCAATCCATGAGCATGGAATGCTTTTCCATTTCTTTGTGTCATCTACAATTTCTTTCATCAGTGTTTTTTAGTTTTCAGAGTATAAAACTTTTACCTCTTTGGTTAGGTTTATTCCTAGATGTTTTATGGGTTTTGGTGCAATTTTAAATGGGATTGATCCCTTGGTTTCTCTTTCTTCTGCTTCATTATTGGCGTATAGACATGCAACAGATTTATGTATCTTGATTTTCAATCCTGAGACTTTACTGATTCATGTATCAGTTCTAGAAACTTTTTGGTGGAGTCTTTCAGGTTTTCTATATAGAGTATAATGTCATCTGCAAATAGTGAAAGTTTGACTTCTTCCTTGCTTATTTGGATGCCTTTTATTTCTTTGTGTTGTCTGATTGCTGTGGCTAGGACTTCCAGTACTATGTTAAATAACAGTAGTGAGAGTAGAAATCCCTGTTTTGTTCCTGACCATAGAAGAAAATCTCAGTTTTCCCCCATTGAGGATGATATTAGCTGTGTGTTTTTGTATATGGCTTTTACTATGTGAGGTATGTTCCCTTTAACCCTACTTTGTTGAGGGTTTTTATCATGAATGGATGTTGTACTTTGTCAAATGCTTGTTCTGCATCCATTGAAAGGACCACATGATTCTTATTCTTTATTACTGTGGTGTATCATGTTGGTTGATTTACAAATATTGAATCACCCATGCATCCCAGGTATAAATCCTACTTGATAGTGGTGAATGATTCACTTAATGTACTGTTGGTTAGATTTGCTAGTATTTTATTGAGAATTTTTGCATACATGTTCATCAGGGATATTGCCCTGTTGTTCTCTTTTTTTAGTGGAGTCTTTCTGGTGTTGATATTAGGGTAGTGAATTTGGAAGTTTTCCTTCCATTTCTATTTTTTTTTTTGGAATGAGTGTCTGTTCTTGTGGCAGTACCATGCTGTCTTGGTGATTACAGCTTTTTAGTACAGCTTGAAGTCTGGGATTGTGATGCCTACTGCTTTCGTTTTCTTTTTCAAGATTGCTTTGGGTATTCGGGGTCTTTTCTGGTGCCATACAAATTTTATGATTATTTGTTCTAGCTCTGTGAAGAATGCTGGTGTTAATTTAATAAGGGATTGCTTGAATATGTAGGTTGCTTTGGGTAGTATTGACATTTTAACAATATTTGTTCTTCCTATCCAGGAGCATGGAATCTTTTTCCATTATTTTGTGTCTTTTTCCATTTCTTTCATAAGCTTTCTATAGTTTTCAGTGTATAGATTTTTCACCCCTTTGGTTAGATTTATTCCTAGGTATTTTATGGCTTTTTGTGCAACTGTAAATGGGATCGATTCCTTGATTTCTCTTTCTGTCACTTCATTGTTGGTGTATAGGAATGCAACCCATTTCTGTGCATTGATTTTATATCCTGCAACTTTGCTGAATTCATGAATCAGTTCTAGCAGTTTTTGGGTGGAGTCTTTTGGGTTTTCCATATAGAGTATCATGTCATCTGTGAGGAGTGAAAGTTTGACCTCCTGGCCAATTTGGATGCCTTTTATATCTTTGTGCTGTCTGATTGCAGAGGCTAAGTATTCCAATACTATGTTGAATAACAGTGGTGAGAGTTGACATCCTTGTCTTGTTCCTGACCTTAGGGGGAAAGTTCTCAGTTTTTCCCCAATGAGGATGATATTCACGTTGGGTCATTCATATATGGCTTTTATGATCTCGAGGTATCATCCTTCTATCCCTACTTTCTTGAGGGTTTTTATCAAGAAAGTTTGCTGTATTTTGTCAAATCCTTTCTCTGCATCTATTGAGAGGATCATATGGTTCTTGTCCTTTCTTTTATTGATGTGATGAATCACGTTAATTGTTTTGCGGATATTGAACCAGCCCTGCATCCCAGGTATAAATCCCACTTGGTTGTGGTGAATAATTTTTTTAATGTATTGTTGGATCCGGTTGCCTAATACCTTGTTGAGGATTTTTGCATCCATGTTCATCAGGAAAATTAGTCAATAGTTCTCCTTTTTAAGAGATTCCTTTTTAGAATCAAGATAATGCTGGCTTCATAGAAAGAATTTGGAAGTTTTCCTTCCATTTCTATCTTTTAGAACAGTTTCAAGAGAATAGGTGTTAACTCTTCCTTAAATGTTTGGTAGAATTCCCCTGGAAAGCCATCTGGTCCTGGACTGTTGTTTTTTAGCAGATTTTTGATCTCTAATTCGATTTCCTTACTGGTTATGGGTCTGTTCAAATTTTCTATTTCTTCCTGTTTCAGTTTTGGTAGTGTATATGTTTTTAGGAATTTGCCCATTTCTGCCAGATTGCCCATTTTATTGGCATATAATTGCTCATAATATTCTCTTATTATTGTTTTTATTTCTGTTGTGTTGGTTGTGACCTCTCCTCTTTCATTCTTGATTTTACTTATTTGGGTCCTTTCCTTTTTCTTTTTGATCCAACTGACTAGTGGTTTATCAATTTTGTTAATTCTTTCAAAGAACCAGGTTCTGGTTTCATTGATCCGTTCTACTGTCTTTTTGGTTTCGATAGCATTAACTTCTGCTCTAATCTTTATTATTTCCTGTCTTCTGCTGGTTTTGGGTTTTATTTGCTGTTCTTTTTCCAGCTCCTTAAGGCATAAGGTTAGGTTGTGTATCTGAGACTTTCCTTCCTTCTTTAGGAAGGCCTGGATTGCTATGTATGTTCCTCTTATGACCGCCTTTGCTGTGTCCCAGAGATTTTGGGTTGTGGTGTTATCATTTTCATTGACTTCCATATACTTTTTAATTTCTTCTTTAACTGCTTGATTAGCCCATTCATTCTTTAGTAGGATGTTCTTCAGTCTCCAAGTATTTGTTACCTTTCCAAATTTTTTCTTGTGGTTTTCGAGGTTCATAGCATTGTGGTCTGAAAATATGTATGGTATGATCCCTATCTTTTTGTACTTACTTAGGACTGATTTGTGTCCCAGTATATGGTCTATTCTGGAGAACATTCCATGTGCACTGCTGCTTTAGGATGAAATGTTCTGAATATATCTGTTAAGTCCATCTGGTCCAGTGTGTCATTCAAAGCCATTGTTTCCTTGTTGATTTTTTGATTAGATGATCTGTCCATTGCTGTGAGTGGGGTGTCGAAGTCTCCTACTATTATGGTATTACTATCAATGAGTTTCTTTATGTTTGTGATTAACTGATTTATATATTTGGGTGCTTTCACATTTGGTGAATAATGTTTACAATTGTTAGGTCTTCTTGGTCTATAGACCCCTTGATTATGATATAATGACCTTCTGCATCTCTTGATACAGTCTTTGTTTTAAAGTCTAGATTGTCTGACATAAGTATGGCTACTCTGGCTTTCTTTTGTTGACCATTAGCATGATAGATGGTTCTCCATACCCTTATTTTCAATCTGTAGGTGTCTTTAGGTCTAAAGTGGGTCTCTTGTAAACAGTGTATAGATGGATCTTGTTTTCTTATCCATTCTGTTACCTTATGTCTTTTGATTGGAGCATTGAGTCCATTGACGTTTAGAGTGAGTACTGAAAGATATGAATCTATTGCCATTATGATGCTTGTAGAGTTGGAGTCTGGTGATGTTCTCTGGCCCTTTCTAATCTTTTGTTGCTTTTGGTATTTATTTATTTATTTGTATATATATATACTTTTTTTTTCATCTTTTCTCTCCTCAGAGAGTCCCCCTTAAAATTTCTTGCAGGGGTGGTTTAGTGCTCACAAACTCCTTTAATTTTAGTTTTTCTGGGAAACTTTTTATCTCTCCTTCTATTTTGAATGACAGCCTTGCTGGATAAAGAATTCCCGGCTGCATATTTTTCTGATTCAGCCACTGAATATATCCTGCCACTCCTTTCTGGCCTGCCAAGTTTCTGTGGATAGGTCTGCTGCAAACCTGATCTGTCTTCCCTTGTAGGTTAGGGACTTTTTTTCCCTTGCTGCTTTCATGATTCTCTCCTTGCCTGAATATTTTGTAAATTTGACTATGATATGCCTTGTTGATGGTCGGTTTTTGTTGAATCTAATGGGAGTCCTCTGTGCTTCCTGGATTTTGATGTCTGTGTCTTTCCCCAGGTTATGAAAGTTTTCTGCTATGATTTTCTCACATAACCCTTCTATCCCTATTTCTCTCTCTTCCTCCTCTGACACCCCCATGATTCTGATGTTGTTCCTTTTTAATGAGTCACTGATTTCTCTAAATCTTAAATTGTACTCTTTTGCCTTAATCTCCCACTTTTTTTCTGCTTCGTTATTCTCTATAAGTTTGTCCTCTATATCGCTGATTCTCTGTTCTGCCTTGTCCATCCTTGCCGCTGCTGCATCCATCCACTGATTGCAGCTCAGTTATAGCATTTTAAATTTCATTCTGGCTATTTTTTACTTCTTTCATCTCTGCAGAAAGGGATTCTAATCTATTTTCAACTCCAGCTAGTATTTTTATTATCGTGATTCTAAATTCTGGTTCAGACATCTTGCTTGTGTCTGTGTTGGTTAAATCCCTGGCTGTCATTTCTTCATGCTCTTTCTTTTGGGGTGAATTCCTTCATTTTGTCATTTTCAAGGGAGAAAAAGAATTAATGAGGTAGAGAAATTGAAATTAAAAAAAATTAAAGTTAAAAAAATATTAAAATTAAAAATTAAAAATTAAACACACACACACACACAATCAAATAGATGATGCTAGATCCTAGGTGTGTTTTGGTCTGGGTGTTGAAAATGGTTTGAGAGATTAGAGAAACAAAAAAAAAAAGGGGGGGTAAAAAAAAGGAAATCGTTTGAGAATTTGAAAAAAGATGATGTGGGTAAAATAGAATTTGAAAAAATATACACAAAATAGAGAATATAGTAGAAAAAATTATAGAAAAATAATTTTAATAAAAATTAAAAAGAAATGAATTTTTTCATTTTCTGTATTTAAGAAAAAGAAAAGGAGGGAGGGAAGATGGCGGCGTAGGAGGATGCTGGGCTCACCGCGCGTCCTGCTGATCACTTAGATTCCACCTACACCTGCATAAATAACCCAGAAAACCACCAGAGGATTAGCAGAACGGAGTCGCCGGAGCCAAGCGCAGATGGGAGGCCCACGGAAGAGGGTAGGAAGGGCGGCGAGGCGGTGCGCGCTCCACGGACTGGCGGGAGGGAGCCGGGGCGGAGGGGCGGCTCGCCGGCCAAGCAGAGCCCCCGAGTCTGGCTTGCAAAAAGCGGAGGGGCCTGACGGACTGTGTTCCGACAGCAAGCGCGACTTAGCGGCTGGGAGGTCATAAGTTAACAGCTCTGCTCAGAAAGCGGGAAGGCTGGAGGACAAAGGGAAGGAAAGCTGCTGAGCCCCCGGACGAAGAGCTCAGTTTGGTGGGGAACAAAGGCGCTCGCCAGCGCCATCTTCCCCGCCCATCCCCCAGCCAAAATCCCAAAGAGAACCAGTTCCTGCCAGGGAACTTGCTC
>NW_024420170.1:1483163-1496083 GCF_014898765.1 Herpailurus yagouaroundi | reverse complement strand
GCTGGGAAGAAACGCCGTGGCGAACCAGTCTTTCCCACAAGATCTCCTGTGACGAAGCGAGCACGGTTGGCAAACCTAGGCGGGGCCCACAAGGTGAGCGCCACGCACGCAAATGTGCCAAAGGACACCGTGCGTGCGACAAGCCACTCGTCACCAACATCTTGTCTCCCAAAGTTAGAAGTGTGTGAACACCGAGGCAGGGACGCGGCCCCAAGTGCCAGCTGCTCAACTCGGTCAAACTGCACCTGGGGAAAATCGTCTTTCAGGTACGATCTGGCAGAGCGTCCTTCGAACTGTCAGAAATGCACAGCGGGTCCCAGTGGGGAAAGTGACACATGCCAGCCCACTGGGAAAGAATCCTGTGGAGAAACCGTCCTTCGAGGAAACTCTTGTGTCACTATGCGAAAACCGTTGGAAACCTTCTGTGGGGCCACGAAGCATGTGCCTGCCATTTACGCCATTCTGGGAAACAACACAGCGGGCCAACCAGCCTTCGTCTAACGTCTCGTGGCATTGGTACATTTGGAAGTGTGTGGGAAACCCTAGGCGGCGCCCACGAGCTCGTTTGCCCCTAGACTCGACCCCGTGCAAGAACACTGGGGGCACACCACCCTTTCCCTAACGTCGTGTTTCTCTCCGTTACGACTGTTGGAAAACCTGTGCCGGGACTGTGCGGACAGTCTCCTGCACGCCACTGTGTCCAGGGGCACTTGGGCGATACTTCACTCAAACTCAGGTCTTTTCTCCCCACGTCACAAGTGTTTAGAAGCCTAGGCGGGGAACCATGGGGAAGGTGACCGTTGCTCGATATTGTGAGAGGGGACTTTGGAGAACCCATCTTTGAAGGAGAAGCTTGGGTCCCGACGTGACACCTGTGAGGAGACTGAAGCGGGACCGAGGAAGACAGTGCCATTTCCTCAAGGCTGTGAAACAGCCCGGCGGGCATACCACCCGTCCTCCGACATCTCGTGTCACCGATGTGCAAGTGTGGGCAATCGTGCGCGGCG
The DNA here is from genome assembly GCF_014898765.1 of Herpailurus yagouaroundi. Lineage (NCBI taxonomy): Eukaryota > Metazoa > Chordata > Mammalia > Carnivora > Felidae > Herpailurus > Herpailurus yagouaroundi. Next base: position 1,495,076 of record NW_024420170.1, on the reverse strand, counting down.
CCCCCAAGCTCACTGCCGTACACTCAACTCTGTGAAAGAACACTGTGGGCAAACCACCTTTTCCCTCACATCGTGTTTCCCTCAGTTACCACCGTTGGAAAACCTGTGCCGGGACTGTGCGGACAGTCTCCTATACTCAACGCTGTCCCCCTGCACGTGGGGGAAATCGTCTTTCAACTAACGTCTTGTCTCCCTACGTGACACGGGCTTGTTGGAAAACTTCCGCGGGGAACCACCTGGAAGGTGAACTTTCCTCGATATGGAGAGACGATACCGTGGAGAAACCCTTTCTACTCAAGGAACGTCTTGTTTCAGTATGTGACAAACTGTGTGAAAACGTATGTGGGACCTATGAGGGAAGTGCCTGCCCTAGCCTCCTCTCGGTGACACAACACACCGGGCCAACCATCCTTCGTCTGACGTCTCGTTTCTCTTAAGTTGGAAGTGTCGGAAACCCGGCGCGGCTTCCAGAGCGGATTGCGCTGTACTCAACTCTGTGAAAGACCACTGCGGGCAAACCACCTGTTCACGAACATCTTGCTGCCCTCAGTCAGAACTGTTGGAAAACCTGCGCTGGGACTATGCGGAAAGAGCCATATACTCAACTGTGTCCAACTGCACATGGGGGCGAACGTCGCTCAAGTCACGTCTTGTCTTTCCTCCATGACACGCGTTTGGAAACCTACGCAGGGAACCATGGGCAGGCAAGGTGACCTTTGCTCGATATGGGGAGAGGGAACTTCGGAGAACCCGTCCTTCAAGGAAAATCTTGTGTCACGACGTGAAAACTGTGTGAAAAACCCAAGCGGGACCTAGGAAAAGGTGCCATTGACACGGTTCTGGGAAACAACACTGTGGGCCAACCGTCCCTCATCTCACATGTCGTGTCACGAAGTGGGCAGTGTTTGACACCCTCAGCGGGGCCCACAATCCAATTGCCATGGAGTCCACTCTGGGAAAGCACTCTGTGAAGGCGGGCAAACCGTCTTGTCACGAACATCTCGTTTCTCGCAGTTAGAACCGTGGGCGACCCTGTGCTGGGACTGTGCGGCAAGTGTCCTCTACTCAACTGTGTCCACGTGCACTTGGGGGAAAACGTCTTCGAACGGACACCTTGTCTCCCCACGTTCCAAGTGTTCGAAGACCTATGCGGGGAACCGTGGGGATGGTGACCCGCCCTCCATGTTGGGAGAGGGCACTGGGGAGAAGCCATCATTCAAACGAACATCTTGTTTTTCTCCCCCCGAGTTCTTTTTGAAAACCGACGTGGGGCCGATGACGAAAAGGCCATTTCCTCGATTCTCGGAAAGCATTTCCGAAGGGATCCCAGCGACTCAAGGACCTAACCTCTTGGACCCCAGAGTTGAACGTGTTTGAAATCCTATGCGGAGAACCACGTGGAAAGGGACATTGTCTCCACCGGTGAAGGAGTCGTGTCGTGTGGAGAAAACGTATGTCAACTACCGTCACGTGTCAGTCCCTTCGAAAGGATGGATAACGTAGGTGGGGCCCAGGCGGAAAGAAAGCTCCCGACACTCATCCGGGCCGAGGTGCACTTTGGCGACACGGTTCTTCGGCTAACATCTTGTATCACTCCCGGAGAGGTGTTGGGCAACCTATGCAGGGAACCGTGTGACAAGTGACCTGCACTCGGTCCTCTGAAAGAGCACTGCGCAGAACCCGTGTTTGAACCAACACCTTGTTTGACCTCGAAGACTGCGAAGACGTATTCTGACCTGTACACTCAGGGCCAGGTAGTCCTCTGGGAGAATCCAAAGGGTGGGAACCACATCTTTCCACTGACATCGCCAAGCTCTACCTTGGAAGAGGCGGAACCCGGACGTGAGGCTTAGAGCGAAAGCGCCATGTGCGCAGCGGGGTCACACGGCACTCGGCGGTTACCTGGTTTCAAGTACCATCTTGGGTCACTGCGCGGGAATTGTTTGAAATGCCACACGGCCAACGATGTGGAAGGTGTCCTTTCCGCGACAGTGCGTAGGCACAGTGGCGAGCAACCTTTGTCAAACTGACACCTTGCTTGTTTCCCAAAGGCAGATCTGTTGGAAAACGTAGGGTAGGTAGGGCCTAGTTCGAGAGTGCCACACACTCAATTCTGTGAAACAAGACAATGGGGTAACTCTCCTTCCACTATCGCCTCTTTGTACTACCTTGGAAATGTTTGTATCCCTACGCGTGGCACAGAATTTATGGGTTTTCCAGGTGACTCCGTGAAAGAAAGAACACTGTGGGCACACCGTCTCTCAGCTGTCAACAGGTTTCACAATGTTAGAAATGATTTCAATGGTATGCAGGGCTAGGCAGAAAATGCCGTATAGGAAATGCTAGGTAGAAACGCCGTGGTGAATAAATCTTTCCAACATGATCTCCTGTCTCTATGTCGCAGTCAGAAAGTGCCCTATACTCACTTTCTCAAACCATATTGTCGTGATATCATCATTTAAGTAACATCTTGTATCCCTAATTTGGATTTGTTTGAAATCCTATGCAGTCAATGAGGTAGAATGTGTCATTGTCTCCACCCTGTGGCGGAATACTGTGGAGAAACAATCTTTCCACTTACATCATGTTTCACTAAGGTACAAGTGTTTGATTGCCTATGTGGCTCCTATGTGGAAAATGCCATACAATGAACTCTGTTAAACTGCAATTTGGGGAAACCATCTTTCAACTAACATCTTGTATAACTATGTACGATGTGTTTGAAAACCGATGCCAGGAACCATGTGAAATGTGACCTGTATTCAATACTCTGAAAATATAATGAGGAGAAAGCATGTTTTAACTAAATGTTGTTCGACTAGCATAGAGGTTTGAAAACATATGGGGACTTATACTGTAAGTACTATATACTCAACTCTGTGAAATACAATGTTGGGAAACCATCTTTCATTCCGAACAAAGAATGAGGAAAGAGGGTGTGTTTTGGAGAAATATATTAATAGTTCTGCATAGCTGAGGAAACCCTCACTGAGGAAAGAGTGACAGAGGAACACACCGGGGAACATTCAAGATGAACCTTTCCCCAAAACACATGACAAGAGGCCCAACATTCATCTTCAGGGAATACAAATCAATACTACAATGAGATAATACCTCATGTTTTTCACAAGGACTAAAGTTCACAATACAAGGGACAAATGGTGTTGGCAAGGATGGGGAGACACTCTGGGAAATCAAAGTGGTGCATCCACCCTGGAAACAGTACAAAATTTCTTCAAATGTTAAGAATAGGACTGACCTGGGGCACGTGGGTGGCACAGTTAATCGAGTGACTCTTGATACTGGGTATCAAGTCAGTATCTCACAGTCATGGGACCAAATCCTCATCGGGCTCTACACTGGTAGCGTAGAGTTCATTTGGCATTCTCTCTCCATCTCTCTCTGCCCATCCCCATCTCTCACTCTGTTACTCTCTCCATCTTAAATAAATAAATAAATTAATTAATTAAAAAAATTACCCATGAAATCTTAGAGTCGCCCTATGATTCAGCAATTGCACTAAGGGTTATTTACCCAAAGGATACAAAAATACCAATTCAAATAGATACAGGCACCCCAGTGCTTTTAGCAACAGAATGAAAAATAGCCAATTATGGAAAGGGCTCAAATGTCTATTGGCTGAGAAATGGATTGAGATGTGATATATATATATATATATATATATATATATAATGGAATATTACACACCCATGAAGAAGAATATTTTCCTTTGCAAAGATTTGGATGGAGCCTGAGAATATTATGCTAGGTGAAATAAGTCAGTCAGAGAAAGGTTTATACTGTATGATGTCACTCCTATGTGGAATGTAAGCAACAAAACAAATAAATAAGCATCGTGGAAAAAAGAGTGGCAAAACAAGAAACGTGTTCTTAACTATAGAGAATAAACTGATAGTTACCAGAAGAAAGATGGGTTGGGGGATTGGGTTATATAGGAGATGGGAAATAAAGAGTACAGTTTGTGATGTGCACTGGGTGTTGTGTGCAAGGGTGGAACAACTGAATTCTATACCTGAAACTATTATTACACCGTATGTTACCTAACTGGAATAAAAAAAAAATCTTAAAAATTATTCTACATTAGCTTTAGGGAAAGGCCCCATGCTTAAGTGCCCAAAACATTACTGTGCTTCAAGTGACATTCTTGTTCCTCATATACATATAGAGTAACACTTTCTTCACCACCTCTCTGTGTAGACACTTGTGCTTTACTGCTGAAAAGTACCCTTTTCTGCAAGAGTGTTTTAGAAAGCTTCTTGGGGATACATAGTATTCTTAAACCCTTGTGTAGTAGCACCAGGAAATGGCCTAGCATTAGGTGCCTAAAAGTACAGTGTGACAGACTATGTCTGTCCCCTACACCAACCGAGATCCCTGTTTTTAGGTGAGTTTCCAAGCCAATCCTGACCCAATGCAGGGCTCTCAGACTCTGATATCCCAAGGAGAGCTTACCCTAATGTCCCTGCTTCCCTGGTGCTGGGCAGGCAACAGGATCATAGAAATGGGAGCCACATGGAACCCCTAACTTAATGGATGGAGCTACCCTCACTTGGAAGAACAGTCTGCAAAAATACACCATGCTCCATGACATGATCAGCACACAAAAAGGCTTTTGAATAAATAGTGCACCAAAGTTCATTCCAACATCTTGATCATCACATGGAAGCACATTCTTCATATCTCAGAGCCACTGCTGACCCTCTCTACCAATTCCATGGGCTGAAACAAACCAGCATTCAAAGTTTTGCTCTATTTCTTAGGGGAGAGTATGGGCCTCTTTCTCATAGGGCTCCAAAGGGCATCCTTTGGAAGAGTCCTGTAGCCAAAGACCCTAAAAGTTCTTTTGATTCCTGTGCTACCCAGATTGTGAATACATTGTGCTAGTCAGGTTCTTTTAAACACGAAGAACACTGGCCCTCGGTGTATCCAGTTTCAGAAAATTGCTTTATCATCCATCAAGGTTCATCTTCGAGTCCATAAAAACTCAGGCTTTCAGAGTACTATAACTAGCTGCAGAAGTCCAATGGGGACCAGCCCTTGTGACTCTGTGACAGGTGGAGCCAGAGTCTCTTGCCTTGTGGTTTCAGGACTACATGGACATCCAGAGTCGTAGGGCATCAGAAGGGGTCCAGCCGAGAGCTGTGCATGGGGAGGCTCGGGCAGAAGTATAGGCCAAGAGCTGGCTCCCTTGTGGGGCCTGGGAGAAATGAATATAAACATCTCCATTCCACATTGATCGCATTCCCATTGGATGGAAATATTGAATGCCCTTTGGTCCTGGCTGAAGCCATCTCCTCTGTCCTCCTGTGTTTCTGAGTGCCTCTTGATTCGCTTTTAGGATCCATGGAGCTGACATTGGCAGGCACCCAGTGGCGGGCATCAGGTTCCCACTCCATCCTGTGCTCGGTTATAGCCTTCAGAATAGGATATCACAAAGGAGATACTTCTCGTGTCCATGAGCTTGATGGTTGGCTGTTTGTAGCAAGGGGTAGGCGGAGTGGAGCCAGATCACCTCCTTGCTTTGCCTAATTAAGATGCTTTCTTTCTGAAAATCAGACAGTTCTTATAGGAGCAGCAGGCTCCAGAAGTTGGTCAGCAGAGAAAGAGCCCTTTACAGGAAGAAGGCACCCATGCCCCTCTCCACACTTTGGAGCCACAGCTGGGGGCACCACCCACCTACAGCACTGTCCCTTCTCACTGCATTCAATGATGGGGAAAGCAACAAAAACCAACCAGGTCTCAGGGCTGTCTAGGTCTATCTGAAGGAAGAAGGCAGCCCTGATGCTAACAGGGCCCCCAGATTGAGACTCTAGAGGACATTTTTGCCTAAGCCCTCTGGTGTTCTTCCTCTTACAGCAAGGTTGCCAGGAATAGTGTCTGGGTATTCCCGTCTCCATAGAATTGCTCTTCCAAGTTCTGAAGGCTCTGGCCCTTCTTATTCACCTTGACACACCTTTGATCTCTTGTAGAAACATGGTTCTTCCCACAATCCATTCAGAATCAGTGTCTCAAGAGTCTTATCCTAGGCCTTCCCCCTGGGAGTGTGGTCCAGTCCTTCTGACTGGGGGTGAGATTTTGCCACTGGGCTCCTTCCTCATTAATTCATTTGATTTCAGAAGTATGAAGGAATTATGAGCCTGATATCATTTGAAGGGCCCCAGCAGAGGATGTTTGCTTTCTAGGCTGTGCCAGAGATTTGTGCAGGGAGCTGTCCTCCTTCTAGGTCAAGGGCAAATGAAGCAAGCCTTCTTATGTTCAAGTTCCCACTGGAAATGTCGAGTTTTGGCCCACCTGGCACCCATTTCCTTTCCCTTGCTGTATGTCTGACAATGTATATATTTTTTTCTCCCATAGGTTCCATGGAGCTAACACTAACTCAGCTGGCATCCCTGGCTAGGCCACATTCTCCCATTCTGCTCCTGTGCTAAGTGAAAGCTATCAGGCTCTACTCTACCAAAGGAAAGAGGTCTTTAGTCCCTGCTTACTTGGTTCCTTGCCTGATGTGCTATGGAGAGTAACAGGGAGGCAGCTTGCCTCACTGCCCTGGATGACTGATGTGCCTTCATTCTGAGAAGCAGTTTGCACATGGGCAGTATGAATCAGGAGGGGGGCAGCATTGGAAGAGCCCTTACCAGGAATGGGGGAACCATGTTCTTGTAGCAGATTCCTGAGCAAGAGCCCTCAGAACCCCATAGCTACAGTTCCAACAGTGCTGACTCCCTCAACTGATGGGAAAAATGACATGGATAGACCAAGCCAGAAATCACTGGCTCCTAAATAAGGAAGGCAGGCTTCTTGCTGACAGGGCTTCCAGGTGTAGTCCTTCAGAAGGTCCCCTTGTCCTAAGCCCACGGGCCCTCTTGTTCTGGGTATGACCTGGTTGATAGGAGACTGCGTTGGGTACTTCATTCTCAAGTTTCTCCAAATGTCATGTGTGGTAAAGAACTCTGGCAATGTGTGTCTCCATTGCCACTCCTGAGATTTTTTGATGAAAGATGGTCTGCATGGACACTATTCTGGAACCGTGTCTGAGAGTAATATCCTCTTGTTTCAGCTTATGGGTTTGTTGATGTGCCTGTGAGGTGATAGATGTATTGCATTGGACCCTTCTCAATTTGGTTTCAGAATGTTGTGGCCCTCCCCATACCCAGAGTATGTGAAGATGCCCAGGGAGAATGCTCACGGGTAGGCAAACCCGTGGCTGTGATTGGATCCCATCTCCTGTGTGGGACAAGGTGAGGTGAAGGTCATGGTCATGTCCTCAGTTCCCCCCGTGCTCATTTGAATGCACAGCTTTGGCTCACCTTGTACTCATTCCTCTCCCAATGCTGCTTTGCTAACTTAGTCTCATTTCATACACGGTTACCCTATCCTGTGTTTGTCATGTACACCAACTGAGGTCCCCAGTTGAGGGGTGAGTTTCCAAGTCTTTCCTGACCCAATGCAGGGCTCTCAGAGGTCTTGTTCCAGAGGATAGCTGGCCCCCGTGTCCCTGAGCCCCTGGTGGTGGGCAGGCTACAGTATCATGCAAATGGGTAGCCCCATGGACCACTACAACTAATGGAGGGAGCTACCCTCAATCTATAGAACAGTTTGTGCATATGCACCATGATCCTGGACCTTATCAGTGCACAAAATTGCTTTTGAATACATAGAGCACCAAGGCCTTCTTCCCACAATCTTATCATCACATGGAAGCACATTCTTCATATGTCACAGCCAATGTTGCCCATCTCTACTAATGTGATGGGCAGAAGAACACCAGAAGCCAAAGTTCCACTCTGTTTCCTTTTCAAAAATTTTTTGTACATTTATTTATTTTTGAGAGACAGAATGAGACAGAGCACAAGCGGGGGCAAGCAGAGAGCAGTAGACACAGAGTCTGAAGCAGGCTCCAGGCTCAGAGCAAGTGTTCAGCACAGAGCTCGACGTGGGGATCGAACCCAAGAACAGCGAGAATATGATGTGAGCTGAAGTCGGCATCAAACTGACTGATTCACCCAGGCGCCACCCCCCTCTATTTCTTAAAGGAGAATGTGGGTTTCTTGCTCACAGGGATCCAAAGGGCATCTTGTGGAGAACTCCTGTAGCCAAAGTTCCCAAAGGTTCTTGTGGTTCCTGACCAAGGCACATTACGCATTCATTCTGCTGGTCAGGTTCTTCTGAACATGAAGAACTCTGACCTTAAGTGCATCCACTCTCATGACATTGCCTTATCATCCATCAAGGTTCGTCTTCGGGTCCATAAAAACTCAGTCTTCCAGAGTACTATATCTGGCTGAAGATATCCAATGGGGCCAGCCTTGTGACTTTGGGACAGGTGAAGCCAAAGGGTCCCTGGCCTTTTAGTTTTAGGGCTACATGGACATCCAGAGCACTAAGGCATTGGAAGGGGTCCAGGCAATAGCTGTTTGTGTGGAGGCTGGGCCAGACATATTAGCAGGAAGCTGGTCCTTTGGGTGGTCCTCAGGGAAATGAAGATAATCATCTCCATTCCACATGATTGAATTCACATTTTATGGAAATATTGAATGCCCTTTGGTTCTGGCTGCAGCCATACCATCTTTTTTCCTGTGTTTCTGACAGCCTTTTCATTCACTCTTAGGAGCCTTGGAGCTGGCACTCACTAAGCAGGAACCCAGGGACAGGGGTTGGCTTCCCACATGGTCCCAGGCTTAGTAACAGCCATGAGCATTAGATATCACAAAGAAGAATAGCCCTCTTATCCATGAGTTTGGTGCTTGCTTGTTTGTAGCCAGGAGCAGGGTGGAGGGGAGCCAGCTCACCTCCTTGACCTGCCTGATTGAGATGCCTTCCTTCTGAAAAGCAGACAGTTCACACGGGAGCAGTAGGCTCCAGAAACTGGTCAGTACAGAAAGAGTTTGTATTGAAGAGGCACCAATGTCCCTGCCCACAATCTGTAGCCACAGCTCTGCGAACCTCTAAGCTACAACACTGCCACTGTTCACTCCATTCAATGATGGGAAATGCAACAAAAGCAAACCAAGTCCCAGGGTTCTATACGTCCTTCTGTAGGAATAAAGCAGTCCTGTTCTGACAGAGATCCCAGAAGGAGACTCTAGAGGGCACTTTTGCCTAAGCCCTCTGTTGTTTCTTCTCACAGACAGCCAGGTTGCCAGGAGTTGGTGGTGAGAACTCCCTTCTCCATAGAATTCCCCTTCCAATCTCTGAAGCTCTCTGGCCCTCATTATCCACCTTGACATATTTTTGCTCTCTTGTAGAAACAAGGCTCTACCCACAGTCCATTCAGAATCAGTGTCTCAAGGGACTAGCCCCTGTCTTCCACCTGGGAGTCTGATGCAGTACTTGTGACAGTGGGAGTGACATTGCCACAGGGCTACTTCGTTACTAATTCACTGGGTTTTGGAAATATGCAACCATTCAGAGCCCAGGGATATGAAGGGACCAGTGGAGGACGTCTGGTGTTTAGGCTGGGTAAGAGATTTGGGCAGAGAGCAGGCCTCATTCCGGGCAGAGGCATATGAAGAAAGCCATCTTTCCAAGTGGATACCTACTCTCACCATAACTGTTGAGCTTTGGTCCACATGGCGCCCTTTCCCCTTGCTTCGTGTCTCACAGTGTATTTTTTTCTCCCTTAGGTGCCATGGAGCCATCACTAATTCAGTTGGCAAACCTGGCTAGGCAACAATCTCCCACTTTGCTCCTGTGCTCAGTGAGATCTATAAGGCTCTGCTCTACCAAAGGAAAGGAGGCCTTGAGTACCTGAGTGCTTGCTGCTTGGCCTGCTGTACTATGCAGGGTGAAGGGGACCCAGCTTGCCTCACAGACCTGGATGACTGAGGTGCCTTCATTCTCAGTAGGGCAGAAGTTTGCACATGGGCAATATGAACCAGGAGGGGTCAGCATTGGAAGAGCCCTTGCCAGAAATTAGGGAACCAAGTCCTTGTTGCAGATTCCTGAGCAAGAACCCTCAGAACCCTGTAGCTACAGCTCAAACACTGCTGCCTCCATCAGCTGATTGGAAACGTGGCAGGGATAGACCAAACCAGAAATCACTGAATTCTAAAGAAAGAAAGCAGGCTTTTTGCTGACAGGGCTCCCAGGTGTAGTCCTACAGAGGGCCTCCTTGGTCTAATCCCACAGGCCTTTCTTATTCTGGGTATGACCTGGTTGATGGGAGACTGTGCTGGGTACTTCATTCACAACTTTCTCCAAATCTCATGTGTGGTGGAGAACTCTGGCAGTGTATGTCTCCATTGCCACTCCTGAGCTTTTTTTTATGAAAGAGGGTTTTCATGGACACTATTCTAGGACACTGTCTCTGAGTAATATCCTCTTGTTTCAAGCTTGGGTGTTTGGTGGTATGATTCTGATGGAGATAGATGTATGGAATTGGTCACTTCTCAATTTGGTTTCAGAATATTGTGGCCCTCCCCATACCCAGGGTGTGTGAAGGTGCCCAGGGAGAATGCTCATTGGTAAACTAAGTCCAAGTTTGGGGGTGGATCCCGCTTCCTGTGTGGGTCAAAGAGAAGGGAAAGTTGGGGTCTCCTTCCTCGGTTTCCCCTGTGCCCATTTGAACGCCCAGCTTTGACTTCCCTTGGAGTCATTACTCTCCCATTGCTGATTTCCTAACATGTTCTCAGTTCACATATGGAGACCTTATGTCTGTCCTCTACAGCAACCGAGGTCACCTGTTTGATTGTGAGTTTCCAAACCTTTCCTGACCTGATGCATGGCTCTCAGAGTCTGATGTCCAAGAGGACAGCTATCCCCCCATCCCTGAGCCCTTGGTGGTGCGTAGGTTATAGTATCATGGGAATGGGTAGCCACCTTGACCCCACTTCTAATGGATGGAGCTACCCTCAATTCACAGAACAAACTGTGCATGTGCAGCATGGTCCTCGACCTGATTAGTGCACAAAATGCCTTGTGAATAAATAGTGCACAAAGGCCTCATTCACACCTGTTGATCATCACATGGAAGCACATTCTTCATATCTCGGAGCCCCTGATGCCCCTCTCAAAGGATATTCTGGGTAGAAGCTCACCAGAAGCCAATATTCCTCTCTATTTCTTAAAGGAGAATGTGGGCCTCTTACAGGGTTCCAATGGGCATCCTTTGCAGGACTCCTAGAGCCAAAGCCCACAAAATGTCCTTTTGATTCCTGAGCTTGCCAGCTTGCTAATACATTGTGCTAGTCAGGTCCTCCCAAACATGAAAAAGTCTGGTCCTCAGTGTATCCAGTTTCATGACATTGCTTTATCATCCATCAAGTTTCGTCTTGGGATCCACACAATTTCAGTCTTTCAGAGTACTATCTCCAGCTTGAAGATGTCCAATAGGGAATAGCCTTTGTGACCATTGGACAGGTGGAGCCAATGTAGCCTTGGAATTTTGGTTCCAGGTCTACATGGACAAGCAGAGTCCTAGAGAAATGGAAGGGGTCAGGCTGAGAGCTGTGTGTGGGGTTGCTGGGCCAGACATATTAGCAGGGAACTGTCTCCCTTGCTGGGCCTGGTGGAAATGAAGATAAACATCTCCATTCCACATTGATCACATTCCCACTGGTTGGAAATATTGAAAGCTCTTTTGTCCTGGCTGCAGCCGTATCCTCTCCCTTCCTGTGATTCTGACTTCCTCTTCATTCACCTTTAGGAGCCATGGAGTTGGCCTCATTCAGCAGGCACCCAGGGATATGCGTTGGGTTTGGACTTGTCCCTTGCTCACTTACAACCATCAGCATCTGATAGCCATCCCAAAGGAGAAAAGGAGAATAGTCCTCCTATTCCTGAGCTTGGTGCTTGTCTGTTTGTACCAGGTGATGCGGCGGGGGGGGGGGGGGGGGGGAGTGGGGCCCCCTTGGTGATTTGTGATGAGGGATTGAGTGTCATGCAGTTTTTGTAAAG
>NW_024420170.1:1432413-1483063 GCF_014898765.1 Herpailurus yagouaroundi | reverse complement strand
TGGAGCCAGCTTGCTTCTTTGTTCTGCCTGATTGAGGTGACTTCCTTTTTTGAAAAGCAGACATTTCACACAGGAGCAATAGGCTCCAGAAGCTGGTCAGCACAGAAAGAATCCTTTATAAGAAGGGGGCACTAATGTCCCTCTCCATACTTTGGAACCACAGCTGGGGGAACCTCCCAGCCATAGCACTGTCACTGCTCACTCCATCCAATGATGCAAAATGCAAAAAAGCAGACCAATTCTCAGAGCTCCTAGGTCCTTCTGAAGGAAGAAGGCAGGCCTGGTGCTGACAGGGCTCCCAGATGGAGACACTAGATGGAGTTTTGACATAAGCTTATTCTTCTTATACCCAGATTGCCAGGTGCTGGTGCCGGGCACTGCCTTCTCCATGGAATTCCCCTTCCAAGCTCCGAAGAGCTCCGATCCTCCTGATCCACCTTGATGCATCATTGCTCTCTTGTAGAAACAAGGATATTCTCACAATCGGTTCAGAATCAGTGTCTCAACAGTCCTACCTTTTGCCTTCCACCTGAGAGTCTGGTCCAGTCCTTGTGACTGTGGGAGATGTTTTGCCACAGGTCCCTTTCTTCATTAAATCACTGGGTTTCAGAAGTATGTGACCATCCTGGGCCCGGGGCATTTTAGAAGACCTAGCAGAGGATGTTTGGCATGTGTGCCCGCCTCCTTCTGGCTGGGCTGAGGGTAAATGAAGTGAAAGATCTTCTTTTGAAGTTGATCCCCATTCTCACTTGAAATGGTGAGTTTGGCCCATGTGGAGCAAACTTCCTTTGCCTTGCTGTGTTTTTGAGAATTTATTTTTTTGTATTGGACCATACCCAATTTGGTTTCAGAATGATATGGCTCTGCCTATACCCAAGGTGTGTGAAGGTGCCCAGGAAAAATGCTCGTGGGTAGGCCAAACCTGAAGTTGCAGGTGGATCCCACCTCACGTGTGGTTCAAGGGGAAGGGAAAGTTGGGGTCTCTTTCCTCAGTTTCTCCCGTGCCCATTTGAACGCATAGCTTTGACTGTCTCTGGAGTCATTCCTCTCCAATTGCTGCTTTCCTAACTTGGTCTTAGTTCACACATGGAGACCTTGTGTCTGTCCCCTATAGCAACTGAGATCCCCGATTTGAAGGTGAGTTCACAAGCCTTTCCTTACCTGATGCATGGCTCTCAGAGTCTTATGTCCTAGAGGACATCTATTCCCCCTGTGCCTGAGCCTTTGGTGGTGTTAGGTTATAGTATTGTGGGAATGGGTAGCCACCTGGACCCCCACCCCTAATGGATGGAGCCACCCTCAATCGAAAGAACTTAATCGAAGTCTGGCAAGTGCAGCATGCACCACGACCTGATCAGTGCACAAAAAGCCCTTTGAATAAATAGTTCACCAAGATCTCTTTTCCCTGTCTTGAATGTCGCATGGAAGCACATTCTTCATATCTCAGATCCACTGCTGACCCTCTCGATGGATATGATGGGCAGAAATGAACTAGAAGCCAGTGTTTCCCTCTATTTCTTAAGGGAGAATGTAGGCCTCCTGCTCACAGGGCTAAAACGGGCATCCTTTGGAACATTCCTATACCCAAAGCCCCCAAATGGCTCTTGTGATTCCTGAGCCAGCCAGCTTGTGAATATATTGTACCGGTCAGGTTCTTCTAAACATTATCCAATTCTCATCCTTCATGTAGAACTGTGGCCTTGGTGTATCCAGTTTCATGACATTGCTTTATTATCCATCAAGGATCATCTCAGGGTCCATACAAAATCAGTCTTTCAGAGAATACTATCTCTGAGTTGCAGATGTTCAATGGGGAGCAGCCTTTGTGACTATGGGATAGATGGAGACAAAGGGGCTCTGGCATTTTGGTTTCAGGACTACATGGACATCTGGAGACCTAGGGCATCGGGAGGGCCCAGGAGAGAGGTGTGTGTGGAGGCTGGGCCAGATGTAAGAGTGGGCATCTGGCTTCCTTGCTGGGCCTAGGGGAAATGAAGATAAACATCTCAATTCCACACTGATCACATTCCCTTTGGATGGAAATATTGAACACACTTTTGTCATGGCTATAGCCATTCCATCTCCCTTCCTGTGTTTCTGAATGCCTCTTCATTCACCCTTAGGATCCATTGAGCTGGCACTCACTCAGCAGGCAAACAGGGATGGGCATCAGTTTCTCCCTGGGTCCCGTGCTCAGTAACATCCATGAGGATCAGATATCCCAAAAAAGAATAGCCCTCCTTTTCCTGAGCTTGGTACTTGGCTGTTTGTAGCAAGGGGTGGGGTGAGGGGAGCCAGCTTGCCTCCATGTTCTGCCTGATTGAGGTGCCTTCCTTCTGAAAAGCATACAATTCATACAGGAGCAGTAGGCTTCAGAAGTTGGTCATACAGAAAGACTTTTTTACAGGAAGATGACACCAATGCCCCTCTCCACACTTTGGAACCACAGCTAGGGGCACCTCTCAGCTATAGCACTGTCACTGCTCACTCCATTCAATGATGGGAAAAGCATGGAAAGAACACCAAGTCCCAGGGCTCTCTAGGCCCTTCTGAAGGAGTAAGGCAGGCCTGGTGCTGACAGGCTCTCAGATGGAGACCTTAGATGGTGTTTTTGCCTAAGTCCTCTGGTCTTCTTCTTACACCCAGGTTTCCAGAAACAGGGCCTGGGCATTCCCATCTCCATACAATTCCTATTACAAGCTCTGAAGAGCTCTGGCCCTCCTTATTCAACTTGACACACCTTTGATCTCTTGTAGAAACATGGTTCTTCCCGCAATCCATTCAGAATAAGTGTCTTAGGAGTCCTATCCTCTGCCTTCCTCATGGGAGCATGGTCCAGTCCTGTGACTGGGGACAAGTTTTGCCAGAGGGCTCATTCTTCCTTAATTCACTGGCTTTCAGAAGTAAGCAGCATTCATAGGCCCAGGGCATTTGACGGGATTCAGCAGCGGATATTTGGTGTGTAGGCTGTGCCAGACATTTGGGCAGGGAACTGGCCTCCTTCTAGAATGAGGGCAAATGAAGCAAGACATCTTCATTCCAAGTGGATCTCCATTCCCACTGGAAATATTGAGCTTTGGCCCACCTGGCACCCATATCCATCCCTTCCTGTATTCCTGACAATTTACTGTTTTCTCCCATAGGAGCCATGGAGCCATCACTCAGATGGCATCCCTATGTAGGCTGTAAACTCCACTCTGCTCCTGTGCTCAGTGATGGCTATCAGGCTCTGCTCTACCAAAAGAAAGAGGGCCTTGAGTCCCTGGGTGCTTGGTGCTTGGCCTGCTGTGCTATGGAGGGTGAAGGGGAGCCAGCTTGCCTCACTGACCTGGATTATTGAGTTGCCTTGATTCTGAGAAGTGGACAGTTTGCACATGGGCAATAGGAACAGGCGGAATTAGGGAATTAGGGAACCAAGTCCTTGTTGCAGATTCCTGAGCAAGAACCCTCAGAACCCAACAGCTACAGCTCAAACACAGCTGCCTCCATCAACTGATTGCAAGAGTGACAGGGATACACCAAGCCAGAAATCCCTGACTCCTTAAGAAAGAAGGCAGGCTTCTTGTTGACAGGGTTCCCAGGTGTAGTCCCTCATAGAACTCCCTTGGCCTAAGCCCACAGACATTTCCTATTATGGATATAACCTGGGTGATATGAGACTGAACTTGGTACTTCATTCTCAACTTTCTACAAATCCTGTGTGATGAAAAACTCTGGCAATGTGTGTCTCCATTGCGATACCTTCACAATTCTGATGAGATGGTTTGCATGGAAACTATTCCAAGACAGGGTCTCAGAGTAATATTATTATCTTCTTTCAGCTTGGGGGCATGATGGTGCTTTTGTCATGGTGATAGAGGTGTTGCTTTGGTCCCTTCTGAATTTTGTTTCAGAATGATGTGGCCCTCCCAACCCAGGGTGTGTGCAGGTGCACAGGGAGAATGCTTCCAGGTAGGCTAAGCCAGAGGTTGGGGGTGGACCTCGCCTCCTATGTGGGATATGGGGAAGAGAAGTTAGTTGTCTCCTTCCTTGGTGTCCCCCATCCAGTTTGAATACACAGCTTTGACTCACCTTGTTGTCATTACCCTCCCATTTCTGCTTTCCCAGATAAATCTCAGTACACACACAGAGACCCTGTGTCTGTCCCCTACAACAACCAGGGTCCCTGGTGTGGATGTGTGTTTCCATGGCTTTCCTGAGCCAATTCAGTGCTCTCAGAGTCTGATACTCCAGAGGACACCTAGCACCCTATCCCTGAGTTCTTGGTGCTGGGCCGGCTACAGTATCATGCGAATGTGTAGTCATAAGGACCGCCCCCCCCCCAATGGATGGAGCTACCCTCCTTAATAAAAACAGTCTGTGCATGTTCAGCATGTTCCATGACCTGATCAGTGCCCCAAAAGCCTTTTGAATATACACTACACCAAGGCCTCATTCCTGCCTCTTGATTGTCACATGGAAGCACCTTCTTCATAACTCAGAAACTCTGATGCCTCTCTTGATGGATACAATGGGCAGAAGCACACCAGAAGCCATAGTTCCCCTCTGTTTCTTAAGGGAGAAAGTGGGCCTTTTGTTCACAGGGCTGCAATGAGCATCGTTTGGAGCACTCCTGCAGCGAATGCCCACAAAGATTTTGTGAGTCCTCAGCAAGCCAGCTTCTGAATACATTGTGCTAGTCAGGTTCTTCTAAACATGAAGAACTCTGGCCCTCAGTGTTTCTAGTTTCATGACATTGCTCTATCATCCATGAGGGTTTGTCTTGGGGTTCCTATAAATTCAGTCTCTCAGAGTGCTCTCTCTGGCTTGCAGATGTCCAATGGTGACCAGCACTTATGACTGTTGTACAGGTGGAGCCAAAGGAACATAGGCTCTTGGTTTCAGGACCACATGGACATCCAGAGCTCTGGGCATCAGAAGGGGACCAGCCGAGAATTGTTTGTGGGGAGGACGGGCCAGAGGTATCAGTGGGAGCTTGCCTCCTTGCTGGGCCTAGGGGAAATGAAGATAAGCATCTCCATTCCACTCTGATCGCATTCCCATTGGATGGAAATATTGAATACCCTTTGGTCCTGGTTTAAGTCATTCTTGTGCTTCTGACTGCCTCTTCATTCAACCTTAGGAGCCATGGAGCTGGCATTAACTCAGCAGGTTCCCAGGGATGGGAGTGGACTTCCCACTGGGTCCCGTGCTCAGTAACAACTATGAGCTTAGGATATCCTAAAGAAGAATAGCCTACCTACTCCTGAGCTTGGTGCTTGGCTGTTTGTTGCAAGGGGTGGGGGGAGTGGAGCCAGATTGCCTCCTTGCTCTGACTGATTGAGGTATTTTCCTTCAGAAAAG
The DNA here is from genome assembly GCF_014898765.1 of Herpailurus yagouaroundi. Taxonomy (NCBI): domain Eukaryota; kingdom Metazoa; phylum Chordata; class Mammalia; order Carnivora; family Felidae; genus Herpailurus; species Herpailurus yagouaroundi. Next base: position 1,477,720 of record NW_024420170.1, on the reverse strand, counting down.
TAGATAGTTCACACAGGAACAGTAGGCTCCAGAAGCTGGTCAGCACATAAAGAGCCCTCACAGGAATCCCTCTTCACACTTTGGGGCCACAGATGGGGGACGCTCCCAGCTACAGCACTTTCACTGCCTACTCCATTCAGTGATGGGAAAAGCAAGAAAATCAGACAAGTCCCAGGGCTCTCTAGGTCCTTCTGAAGGAGGAAGGCAGGTCTGTAGCTGACAGGGCTCCCAGATGGAGACACTAGAGGGCGCCTTTGCCTAATCCCTCTGGTGTTTCTTCTTAGGGCCAGATTGCCAGTAGCTGGTGCTGGGCACTCCATTCCCAATAAATTTCCTCATCCAAAGTCTGCAGAACTCTGGCCCTCCTTATCCACCTTGACACATCTTTGCTCTCTTGTAGAAACAAGGTTATTCTCACGATCTATTCAGAGTCAGTGTCTCAAGAGACTTATCCTCGGCCTTCCACCTGGGATTATGGTCCAGTACTTGTGACTGGGGGAGAGGTTTTGCCACGGGGCTCTATCTTTGTTAATTCACCGGGTTTCAAAAGTATGTGGTCATTCAGAGGCCCAGGTAATTTGAAGCAGACCAGCAGAGTATGTTTGGTGTGTGTGGGCTGAGCCAGAGACTTGGGTAGGGAGCTTGCTTCCTTCTGGACCAAGGGCAAATGATGCAAAACATCTTCTGAAATGTCGATATTTGGCCTATCTGGCATGCAGTTCCTTCCCCTTGCTGTATTTCTGACAATTTATATATTTTCTCTCATAGTGACCATGGATCCATCACTCACTCAGCTGGCACCCCTGGGATGGCCAGAAACTCTCATTCTGCTCCTGTGTTCAGTGAAAGTTATCAGGCTCTGCTCTACCAAAGAAAACAAGGTCTTTAGTCTCTAGGTGCTTGGTGCTTGGCCTGCTGTACTATGGAGGGTGAAGGGGAGCCAGCTTGCCTCCCTGAAATGGATGATTCGTTGCCTTCATTCTGAGAAGCACACAGTTTGCACATGGGCAGTATGAATGAGGAGGGGTCAGCATTGGAAGAGCCCTTGCCAGGAATTAGGGAACCAAGTCCTTGTTGCAGATTTCTGAGTAAGAGCCCTCAGAGCTACAACTCAAGCACTGCTACCTCCCTCAACTGATGGGAAATGTGGCAGGGATAGAACAAACCAGAAATCACTGGCTCCCAAAGAAAGAATGCAGGCTTAATGCTGACAGAGCTCTCAGGTATAGTTGTTCAGGGGGCTCTGGTGGCTAAACCCACAGGTGTTTCTTATTCCAGATACAACCCAGTTGATAGGAGACTGCGCTGGGTACTTCATTCTCAACATTCTCCAAGTCTCATGCGTGATGAACAACTCTGGCAGTGTGTGTCTCCACCACCACCCCTTTGCCCTTTTGATGAAAGAGGGTTTGCATGGAGACTATTCCAAACAGAGTCTTAGAGTAATATCCTCTTTTTTCAGTTTGCAGGTTTCGTGGTGTCCTTTTGACTGTAACACAGATATTGCATTGGGTACTTCTCAGTTTGGTTTCAGATTGATGTGGCCTCCCCCAAACCTAAGGTGTGTAAAGGTGCCCAGGGAGAATGCTTGTGGGTATACTAAGCCACAGGTTAGTGGTGGATCCCACCTCCTTTGTGGTACAAAAGGAAGGGAAAGTAGAGGTCTCCTTCCTCTATTTCACCCATTCCCATTTGAATGGATAGCTTTGACTCACCTTGTAGTCATTCCTCTCCCATTGCTGATTTTCTAATTTGGTCTCACTTCACACACTGAGACCATGTGACACTCCCTTACACAACTGAGTTACAATGATTGTGAGTTTCCAGTCAGTTCCTGAGCCAGTGGAGGGTTCTGTGTGTCTGATGTCCCAGAGGGCAATTGATTCTCATGTCCCTGAGCTCTTGTTGCTTAGTAGGCTTTTATAACTATAGTAAATAATTTCTTTTCTTTGGAAACAAGAGTCTCCCTGGAATTGTTTCAGAGCCCTTGTGTCAGAGCCATGTAATTTCCTTTTAAGCTGGGAGTCTGGTGCAATCCTGGTGAGTGTGCAATATGTTTGGCCACAGGCATCCTGCAGTTGGGTTCCAGAATTTGTGAACATCACCAGGCCTAGAGTATCTGTAGGTGGCCGGTGGAGAATACTTTTGTGTAAGATAGGCCAGAGGTTTTAGGAATAGACCTGGCCTCCTGTCTGGATAGAGAGTTAATTAAGAAAGATATCTTTTTCATTGATGGATGCCAGCTCTTTGGAGATGCAGATCTTGGCACTGCTTGTACTCATGCACATCCCAAGGCTGCTTTCCTCGCTAGGTCTTTGTTCATGTTCCAGGAGCCATGGCTGTATGAATGGTGCCAGTTTCCCAGTCAGTTCCTGAAGGTATATTGGTCTATTATCCCAGATGAAACTTGGCCCTTCTCTCCCTGAGCACATTGTGTTGCTTATCTGGCTAGCATATGTATGAGCATGGGTATCCAGTTGGCCTCACTACCCTCACTAATGGAGATCCATTAATTTTGAAGTACAGCAGGTTTTCACGTGGGCAGGATGGTCCAGGATCTGCTCAGCACAGAAAGTACCTTTGGATGGAATCCTGCACAAGACCTGCTTCCAAACACTTCCATCATCGGGGAGCACAGCCGTCCTACAGCTGTATCACTGCTACCTTTATGTACTGATGGCAAGGACAGGACACCTATGCAGAACCATGTCTTTCCCTCTGATTCTGAAAGAAGAATCTGGGCAGATTTCTTGCTGACGAGGCCTACAGGTGTAACTTATATATGCAACCATTTTCAAAAACCCACAGGTGTTTATTCTTCCTGAGTCAGTGAGCTGGGGAAGACTGTGCCAGTCACGTCACTTCATTATCCCTTATACAGAACTGTGGCCCTCCCTCTATCTATTTTCACCCTTTTGTTCTATTTTAACTTTTACAGTCATATCGTGGGCCCTGACCTGGGGATTCTGGTCTAGTCATTGTGACTGTGGCAGATGTTTGGCCTAAGGTCCCCCGGCTCTTCAGCAGGGTAGTTTTCCCTGTATGATGGTTCATCTCTGCATGAATCTCACAGAACTGTGTTTTTGTTTTACCATGGAAGGTCCTCAGAGCCTCTGGGGTTTCAAGCATCTTGAAAAGACAAAATAACTATAAAATGGGCATCTGTTACACTATCTGAATGCCCAGGGCAACATCTATTTGTTTTAAACCAGTGCAACCCCAATGATATGTGGATAGACAAGGCAACCAAGCTCTAGTACCACCCTCTGCATTTCTTCCAGGTATATTGCACACTGGCCACCATCTTGACTCACAACATCCTCATTATAGGATATCCCTGGCTTTCTTCACCACATCATATCATGCTTATCTATTTCATATGAGGGTACACATGTGAGAGCACATTAATCTTCCAAACATGTGCTGGGAGAAGTGAACTGGTAAGGAGGCAAAGACCAGGTGCTGCCCTCCCAAAGACCAGGGTACCACCCTATCTGCCAGTCCCTGCCTTCTTCCATGGTCTTTGGGGCTGTTGAGGGCCTAGTCCTGCTAGCAAGAACTGCCACTGTGGTACTGTTGAGTGTGATGAAGGAGGACAGCACTGCACAGGCTAATGCCAGGTTTGCCACACCATGACCACAAGTGGTTTTGCTGGGCCACTGAGGCTGCTATGGCACTGCCTGGCTTGGGCCCTACCTCCAACATGGACAGGCTTGTCTGAAAATCTATTGCTAGGCACGGGTTGAGTGAGTGACAGCTCTATGGTTCCTAAGTCTAAACATGGTAATAGTTATACAAAGAACCATGGGAAAGGAGTGTCCATAAAGAGGGCAAAAGTTCCAAATATCCAATGAGAATGGGATCAATCTTGAAAGGGGCCCTGTAACTTCATGTCCCCTCAGCCAAGAAAGGAGTCTAGCTCCCTTCCCAGCCATCTGGCCGAGCCTAAGTGCAAATGTTTTAACCTGGGCCCTTCCAATGCTCTAGGTCTCTGAATGCCTGCATGGTTTTGACATCGTCTTGCCAGGGTCCTGTGGCCAAACCTATCATATAGTCACAAGGATGAGATGAGGATGTCCAGCTGAATTCCAGGGATATTCCTATGAGAGACTACATGGAATGGACCTCAGAGAGGACCTAGTGTGAATACAGAGCAAAAGGGTGAAAATGGATCCAAGGAGGGCCAGAGTTTTTCACTAGGAATGAGGAATGATCATGTGGAGAATGAAGTGACTAGTGCCAACTCCTTGCAAGCTGGCTCTCTCAGGAATAGGCAGGACATGTGGACTTTGGTGAAGGGATCCCCCTACAGGCTACACCCAGGAGCCCTATCAACAAAGGGTCTGCATTCTTCCTTTAGAAAAAGAGGGAAAGCCCTGGATTTGGGCCTGTTTCTTGCCCTTTCTCATTCGAGGATGGGCGGCAGTGCTAAAGCTGTGGCTGTTTGTGGCTCCTGGCTGATGGTCAAGTGGTTAGAACCTGGCCTGGATCCAATATTAACTTTGAAGTCCCTTTGGGCACTAACCACAGCCTGAATCAAAGTACACATGCATGAACCATCTACTCTTCAGGATGAAGGCACCTCTGTCAGCCAGGGGAGGGAGGCCATCTGGTTACCCATCCCTGCTGACTCTAGCTGACTAAGCACCAAGCCCCCAGGGACAGAGGGACCTGCTTACCTCTGGGATACCAGACACTGAGAGATGTCAATTGGCTCAGGAACTTACTGGGAACTCCACACCAATGGTTGGACCTGGTCTGTGTACCTGACACAGATCCGTGGATCCTGGAAAGTTCTAGTGTAAACAGGGTACATTCCTTTTGGGCCTTTTGTTTTGAATGGCTCCCAGGTAGAACCTAGTTTTTTTTTTTTTTAATAAAGCAATACAATGCAAATAGGCAACCTGAAGATCAAAGGTCTTCATTACAGAAGAAAATGGGCTAAAGTTAGAATTAAGTGCCTGCCTCTGGGCTGACGGCTCAGAGCCTGGAGCCTGTTTCCGATTCTGTGTCTCCCTCTCTCTCTGCCCCTCCCCCATTCATGCTCTGTCTCTCTCTGTCCCCAAAATAAATAAACGTTGAAAAAAAAATTTAAAAAAAAAAAAAGAAAAAAAAAAGAATTAAGTGCCTGCTTCTATCTCCTGGGGTGTAAGAAAGACCTGAGGGCTAGTGTAAAAGGAAAACTCCATTGACAACACCCAAGAGTGAAATTCTGCAGGAGTTATGTATTGTTCATTAACAAACAGGAAAAGCTGAGTTTGGTGGTTTTTCCTGTGCTTCCCATAATGAAATAGAATCAGCATTGATTTGGAGGTAAGGGGTTCCTGCACCTAGCTGGTGATCAGGTGTTTGAAGCCTGGAACTGATGCAGCAGTTCTTGAAAGGGCCCTTTCGGTTCTGACCAGGTCCTGAAGCATAGTGTGCATATGGGAATCATGTCCAACTCAGAATGAAGGCATTTCTATACTTCACTGCACTTACCAGAGCTGGCCAAACACCAAGAACTCAGGTACAAGAAGGCCATCCTTCCTTTGATTTGAAGTTACTGTTTGCTCTCACATAGTAAAGTCCCATAGTGTGAGTTTAGCACCCATCTGTGGACTCTGCAGTGTGAAGTGAGTGGAATCCCAATCATCCATGAATGTATCCAAGGACTTAGAAAATAGCAAATTGGTAGGAATGGCTAGAAAGGAGGCCATTATCTACATTACAGATGGGAATGTGTAATACTGGGCATGTATATCTACCTTCATTTCTCTGTACTGCATGTGTAAGGCCAGTCCCTCCCCAAACCTCTGGGACCTCCTACACCCATCCACCCATACTCAACTTGGCACCTTCATATGCCCTATTCCTCTCATTGTCAACAGAGTTCTCATGGGAGGTTACAAGAGGTCCTGTTGCCAGTCTATGCCAGAGTCACTATGACTCAGCCAGACTCCTCAGTTTAAAGTGGACGATATTACTCTGATTCTGAATGGACTCCAGCAAGATCCTAGTTTGAAAAAAAGAGTAAAAGGAGGGAAATACACAGAGGTCCAAAGTGCTTCATTACAAAGGAAATCAGAATGAAGCTGGCAAGGAGGTGCATAACATAATCTCTGGAGAAGCTGTTGTCTATAGTAAGAAACACCTGTGAGCAGGGGCAAAGGGAAACATCCATTGCCTACACCTGGGTGTTCATTTCGCAAAAGGCTTGCACTTTTATTTCAGAACGAGAAGGATCCTGACATTCTCTCCTTTGTATGCCCTTACCCTCAAGGAAGTGATTCACTAGTAATTGTGCTGCCGAGGGTACTGTGGTTTTTTTTAACCAAATCATGGTGCAGTATTCCTTCTAAGGCTTTTTTGGGGCTGAATAGCTTGCAGTCTACTCTGCATGCCTGATCCATCTGCCTTAGAGGATGAAGACATTTCAATCAGCCAGGGGAGGGAGGCAACCTGGCCTCTCCTCACAGAGACTACCTGGGCCAAACAACACGTGCTCATGGACAGGAGGGTGATTCTTCTTTGGGACAAAGGAACTGATTGCTCTCACACAGCACAGGACCAGAGTGGTATTTCATCACAAATTCTGGATGTTGGTTATGTGGCAGGCAATTCCACCTGGTTGTGACCCATGACCTAGTTGGGAAAATGGAAAATGGATGGGAAGGGTTATTGGGAGGCCAAGCTTCTACATTACAGAGGAGATTAGGATAAAGTGGGGAATGAAATGTCTAACATGGTCTCTCCTTTAATCAGATGTAAGGCCAGCTCCCTCCCAAACCCTGGCATTGCCTACACATGGACACTCTGCTGGGCACCTTCAATGGCCCTATGCTTCCCATTGTCCACACACTTCCAAAAGGCACACAATGAGGGATCTTGTGTCCCAAGTATGCCAGAGACATCAGGACGTGTCCAGATTCCCCAACTTAAAGGAAAGGATATTTCCCTGAGACACTGGCTCTGAATGGCACCCAGGGAGAAACGACTCTGCAAACAGAAAAAAAGGTATTCATTGAAATGGAAATGTGGAAGGCCAAAGTGCTTCATTATTGATGAGAATGGGACACAGATTAATATGAAGTGTCTAGAAGGACAATTTCCTGGCAAGGTCCTGCCTAAGGAGTAGGAAACACCTGTGGCCAGAGACAGATGAAACCTCTAAAGGGAAACCTCCTGAAAGCCCAGTCTGCAAGAGGTCTGCATATTTCCTCCTGAAGAGAGGGAAAGCCTCTGGCCTTGACTGTTTTTCCTGCCTTTCTCATCAGGGTGTAGAGGCAGCAGGGATTCAGGGGTAGTGGGTCCATGCTCCAGGCTGTTGTTAAAGTGTTTGGAACTGTTCCTGTGGCACATTAGGTTTTGAAGGACCAATGTCTGCACTGTCTAGATCCTGGAACATACCTCATATGCGTGGATTATGTGCTCTTCAGAATTTGAAGCCAGGCACTAAGTGCTCTCTGACAGCAGGGCAATCTTTCCTTTGGGTTGTCAGAAACGCATTACTCTGAAGCAGAGTGAGAACTCACCACCAATTCTTGGGAGCTCACTGTGTGGTTGACAGCCTCATTGGCCCACTCAGCCTGCAAACCAAGTCCTAGTTTGCAAATAGCTATGGGATGGGAATGGCTCTATGGACAGCCAAATTTTCATTTTAGATGATAATGGAAGAGAGCTGAGAGGGAAATGTCTCCCTCCATTTGCCCTTGCCCCAGAAGTGAGGTCAGCTGCCTCCCAACACCTTTGGCCCTAGCTACACAAAAATATTCTATGCTGGGTACTTTCCACTGACCTACATCTAATGTTGTCAATATAGATCTGGAAGGCATGTTGCAGAGCTCCCATAGCCCAACCTACTCTGCCGTCACAAGAACTCATCCAGATTCCACAATTAAAATCAGAGGTAATTGCTCTGAACCATGGGATCTGATTGGCCCATCGCAGATTCTAGTTTTAAAAAGATTAAAAAGGGGCTCCTGGATTACTCAGTCGCTTAAGCCTCTGACTCTTGGTTTTGGCTCAGGTCATGATCTCGCATTTTGTGAGTTCGAGTCCCATGTCAGACTTTGTGCTGACAGCTCGGAGCTTGGATCCTGCTTCTTCAGATTCTTTGTCTCCCTCTCTCTCAGCCCTTACCCTGCATGAACTTTCTGTCTCTGTCTCTCCCTCTCTCTCTATCTCTCTCAAAATTAAATAAATATTTTCAAAATTTAAGAAAGAAAAAGAATGGGGCTGCTGGGTGGCTCAGTTGGTAAAGCATCTATCACTAAGGTCATGACCTCATGGCTTGCAAGCTCCACCTCCACATCAGGTTCTCTCCTGTCAGAACGGAGTCTCCTTGGGATCATCTGCCCCTTTCTCTCTACCCCTCCCCACCTACACACACACTCTCTCTCTCACTCTCACTCTCTCTCAAAAATAAAAATGAACACAAAAAGGAGGAAAAGTATGGAAATAGATACACAGAGGGACAGTGTTCTTATGAGAGATGAGAATGGGATAAGTCTGAGGATGCAATGACTAGTACAATATCCTGGCAAGCTGTCTTGGGAATAAGAAACATTCCTTTGTCTAGGGCAAAGGAAAACCTCCAGTGTTTACAGAAGGAGACCTCATGGCAAGATGCCTATATTCTTGAGAAAGAGAAGGAAAGCTTTGGGAGTTCATTGTTTTCCCTTTCCATCCTATCAGTGGATAGAGGCAACAGTGATTCAAGGGTAGGGGGTATGTGCTCAAGTATTTAGAAATGGGATGTGGTGCAGTAGTTCTTGAATGGTCTCTTTCAGTGCTAAGCAGGTCCTCAAGAATACTTCCCATGGTTGAACCAACTGCTCTTCAGAATAAAAGCATTTTTAACACCCAGGGAAGGAGACAAGTTGGATAACCATTATTTCTTTTATCAGCCAGCCAAACACCAAGTATTCCCAGGAAGGCCGTCTTTCCTTTGGGATATCAGAAACTGAATGCTCTTGGTTAGCATATACTAGAGTCAGAGCTCATTAGGAATGGCTGGGCACTTACTACGTGGGGGACTGCCTCATTAGCCTTCCCTGGGACCCACGACATATGATCAATACAGCCAGGGACTTGGAATGGCTACACACAGGGCAAAAGGTTTTCATTTCAGCTGAGAATGGGATAAATCTGAGAATGAATTGTCTAGCTCCATGTTCCTCTTTTCCCAGAAGGGAGAATAGCTTCCTCTGGATATCTCTGATTCTGACTACACACAAGCATTCATGCTAGGCACCTTGAAATGCCCTGGGCTTACCTTTGTCAACATAATACTGAAAGGCAATTTTTGAGGGACCCTGTGGCCCAGTGTATCCTAGAGCGACAAGAACTTGTCCAGATTTTCTAGTTAAAAGTAGAAGAAATGGCTCTGAGATACTGTGCCTGAATGGAAAACAGGGAGAACTGAGCTAGAAAAAGCAACAGGGAGGGGGAGAATACACAGAAGATCAAAGTTCTTTATTAACAGAAGAGAATCATATATAGCAGAAAGTGAAGCGACTAGCACAATATCCTGGCAAGATGGTGGTCTCAGGAGTAAGACACTGTGTGGGTTAGGACAAAGGGAAACCTCCTGCACTGTTCCTACAGAAGGAGACATAAAGTTTCTGGTATTGGATTTTTTTTCCCTCCTGTCCTCTGAGGCAGTCATGCTACAGTTAGAAGTTTTTGACTTGAGGCTGACCCTCAAGTATTTGGAAAGTGGCTCTGTTGCACTGATCCTTGAATGGGCTGTTTATGCACATTCTGCAGGTCCTGAAGAATACTGCAAATGGGTGAACTGTCTGCTCTTCAGAATGAAGGCATCTGTAGCAGCCAGTGGTTGTAGTTCTGCTATTACCATGCCAACTCCAGGCTTTCAAGCACAAAGTCATCAGTGAAAGGGAGTCAGTGTATCCTTTTGTGTATCAGAAACTGAATGCTTTCAGTTAGCATTCAAGCACCATGGGACCTTTCTACCAATCCCTGGGTTTTCACTGAATTATTTACAGGATCACTGTGCCTAGTGGGAACAAAGATATGAATATACAAAGCACAAAGGAAGGGGCACCTGGGTGGATTAGTCGGTTAAGTGGCTGACTCTTGATTTCAGTTCTGGTCATGATCTCATGGTTGTGATATCAAGCCCCGCATCAGGCTTTGTGCTCACAGCGTGGAGACTGCTTCAGACCTTCTGTCTTCCTCTTTTTGTCCCTACCCCAATAATTCTCTCTCTCTCTCTCTCACTCAAAAATGAGACATGTTTACATTTAGGTTTCAAAATAAGAAAGAAAACCAGTGATGGAATAAGAATGGATGCATGGAGGGCCAAAGTTCCTCCTTTCCCATGAGAAAGGGATTAAGCAGAGAATAGAGACACTAGTATAATCTATTGAAGCTGGCTGTCTTCAGAATAGGAAGCACTTATGCACTGTGGAAAGGGCAAGCACCACTGGTTTTGCCTGGAAGCCCAGTCCAGAGGAAACCTTCATCTGGAATTCAAATGATAATGGGACACAACTGAAAATGTACTGTTTGGCTCAGTGTTTTCTTGTTTGCAGAAGCAGGACTGGTTTTCTCCTAACTTTTCTGGGCCTGCCTACATGTAAACATTCCATGCTGGGTCCCTCAAATGTACTAGGTTTCCTGACGTACGCATGGTTCTAAAACACACGTGCTGAAAGACCCTATAGCCCAACGTATCCCAGAGTCCAGGGAACATTACCCAAGTCCTCAGTTAAAATGAGACTGAATTTGTCTTAAATCTGGCCCCAAATTCAGACCAGAGGAAACCTAGTTTGAAAAAAGGACCAAACATGGACATGGATACACAGAGGCCCAAACTTCTTTCATACAGAGGAGAATAGGACAAAGAAAAGAATAAAGTGACTACCATAATCTTAAGGGTAAGACACACCAATGGTTTGGGCCCAGGGATATGTCCACTGACTACACCTGATGCCCCTACTGCATGAAATGTTCAACCAAAAGGTTGGTAAGCCAGGAATTCTTCTGGCCATTGCCTTTTCTCCTGTCCTTTCCATCAAGTAGAGATGCAATATTCCTTCAGTGACTTAAGGTCAGTCTCTCTGCAGACCTTAAAGTGTTGAGAACCAGTCTCTGGTGCACGAGTCTTTGGGCTCTTTCTGCACTGACCCATGTCTGCGAGCAAAGTGCCCATCTGAGAGCCTTCAGCTTTTCAGAATGAAGGCAGCTCAATGATCCCAGTGAGGGACACAATCAGGGTAAACATCCCCATGCCACCTGCAGCCTGTCAAGCACCGCACTTTCAGTCAAAGGAGAGCGATTTTCTCTTTGGGATGTCAGAAACTGATTGCTTATGGTTAGCGCAGGCAGTGTCGGGGAGATTACCATTAATCCCTGAGTGCTTTTTATGTGATTGACGACCCCATTTCTCCTGATTGTGACCCCAAACTTAGGAAATCTGGAAGGGGATGGGCCCCATGGAGTGCCAGAGTTCTTTATTTGAGGATAGATATAGGATATAATTTAGAATGTGGTGCCCCTCTCTTCAGAAGTGAGGCTGGTTCCATCCCACTCCTCTGTCCCTACCTACCTGCAAACATTCTGTGCTGGGCTCCTTCAAATTCCCTATGTATTTTGTGGCCAATGGTAATGCTGAAAGGCAAGCCCTGTGTGTGGGCCCATGCTGTCCAACTTTTCTCCAATTTGGGAGGACGTGGCCTGCTTCCTCACTTGACGAGAGAGGACATGGCTCTTGCATTCTGGCCCTGATTCCCCACAGTGAATGCCTAGGTAGAAAAAGTGCCAGGGGATGGGAATGGAGACATCAATGGTCCAAGTTCTTCACTACAGATGAGGACAGGATAATGCTGAGAGTGAAATGAGTAGCTAAGCTCCTTCTGGCCCCACAAGGGAGGCCAGCTCCCTCCCAGCTCCTCCTGACTTGGCCTGTGGGCAGAAATTCTATTTTGGGCACCTTGCAATGCCTTAGGCCTCCCTTTGTCAATAGAGTTAGGAAAGGCACGTCTCAAGGGGCCCTGTTGTGTAACCTATAGCTGAGGAAGTTGAGCTCAACACGACTGTCTAGTTAAAAGCAGAGGAGATCTCTTTTGGACACTGACTGTGAATGTTTCACAGGGAAGACTTAGTTTGAAAAAGGGCAACATGATAGAAATGGATACATGGAGTGTCAAAGTTCTCCTTATCAAATGAGAATGGACTAAATCTGAGAATGAAGTGACCAGAACACTCTTTTGGCAAGCTGGCTGTCTTGGGAATGAGAAACACCTCTTGGCTGGGGCAAAGGATTCCTCCATTGGCTACCCTGGCAACAAGTTTTGCAAGAATTCTTCTTTTGGGACTTCAGAAAGGGATGAGAAGCTTCTGGAACTGAGTGGATTTCTTACCCTGACCTATAGTTGATAGTCACCAGTGGTTTTGGTGTAATGTGTTTTGACACTTGTGTGTTTGGAATCAGGCTCTGTGGAAGTATTCCTTGAACAGGCAATGCCCTGGCCAGTTCTAGAAACTAAATGCCCATCTGGGAACCATTTACTTTCCATATGAAGGCATCTCAAGCAGTCAGGGTAAGGAGGCAACCTGGGCATTGTTATGCCCAGAATTCGTGATCCCCAAAGACCACCAGGGAGCTGAGTCTGATGCAAAAGCAAAGAGCCTTTATCGAGCTAGCTCGAGCTCAGTTCCCTACCTGCACCAACGCAGCGGTGAGATACCGGAGAGAGAGAGAGCAAGTTTCAAAAGCACAAAGGTTTTTTAGGGGTCTAGGGGCAGTTGGTGAGGTAATGGCTGTGGCCTCAGCCGATTGGCTGGGAAGGGTCATGGCCTTGGCCGATTGGCTGGGGAAGGGTTGGAGTCCTGATACGCAGGTCGCCAGGCATGTTTTGATCGGGAAGTTTGAACGGGTGAGCGGGAGGTTACTCAAGGGGAGAAGGCATGGTCTGAGGTTTCTGCGATTTTCCCGGAAAGGGGCCTAGTCGGGGACATAGTCACTCAAGGTGGAGGACTCAGAACAAGATGGAGTCGGCTGGCGTAGGTCCGCTCTTTCAGGTATGTGGGACCCAAGGAATTTAACAAAAATCCCCTACCCCTGGACAAGCAGAGCAAGACTAACTCCATTTTGTACTACACCCACCATCTCATGTATAACCCCCACATGACCTAATTGTTGCTTAAGATACTCCCCCACCCTAGTCAAGATGCTGAGCACACCCTTACTGGAAACCGGCTCATATAGGAATACAGAACCCCTAACCGCCAAAGAATGTAAACCCCGCCTTTTGCCCACCAAAGTTGCACGCCAATTCTGACCAGAGTGATAGACTAGTTCAAACAGTTACTATAGGGTAAATTGTAATTCAATTGGCCACCTGCGTGTGGACTGACATGACTATGCAACCTTCTGTGTGTGTTACAATCTCATTGGCCACTGGCCCCCTATAAAACTGCTACGCCTTTTAACCTAGGGGTCCAAGTCCCTGCTACGCTGTGTGGGGTATACTTGGGCCCAAGCTCGAGCTTGCGAATAAACCCTCATGCGTTTGCATTGGTATTGGCTCCTTGGTGGTCTCTCGGATTCGAAATCGGGGGCATTACAGGTAACCATCAATGCCAAGCCCCACAAGGTCAGTCACAGGTAGTTCATCATTCTTTGGGTATCTCAGAAACTGTTTGCTCTAGACTAGTATAGGAATGGAGTGGGAGCTGGCCACCAAACCCTGGGCATTTGCTGTGTGAGTGAAAGCCCTACCACATTTCAATGTGACTCAAGACCTCTTTAGAAAAACAGCTAGGGGATCATAATTGACATATGATGGGTCAAAGTTCTTCATTTAGCAGGGAATAGGATAAAACTGAGAAGAAACTGACAGACTCTGTTGCTCTTCTCCCCGAAATTCACGATGCTTCCTCCTAATTCTCTGGCCTTGTCTAACACCAACATTTTGTCTGGTACCTTCAAGTGCCTATTTCTTTTTCTTGTCAAAATATTTCAAAAAGGCAAGTCCCAAGGGGGTTTTGCCCAACCTATGCCAGAGTCAGGATGACTTGGCCAGGCTCCCCAAATAAAATGAGGGGACATTGCTCTTAGGTCTGGCTTTGAATTCCCCAAAGTGGGGACTTACAAAAAGAGCAAGAAAATGGGACTGGATACACAGAAAGCCAAAGATCTTCATTTCAGATGAGAATGGGATCATTCTGGGAATAAAGAGAATAGCACAATCTCCTGCCAAGCTTGCTGTTTTCTGAAGGAACAAACACACGTGGGCTGGGTAAATGGGAATCATCCATCTGCTTCAGGAGGGAGGAGAAGGAAAGCTGAGGGACAAACACAAGCTAACATTACCTGACCACCCCCAGGTGGGATATGTGTGACATTCCTCAGGCACTCCTGGCTGCCCAAGGGCAAAGGAAATGACAGAAAACAAATGTTTAAAATGATAAAACCTCCATCAATTGACAAGTGTCTTAGTAAATAACAAGAAAACGTCAGGAGGCTAATCTTCAGAAACCTATAGACTCAGTTTTCTGGAGCCCCAACATCACACTGACCTTAATAGTGATTTGAGGAAAAAAGACAAGAAGGAAATTGCATATAAGACTGAATTACCTGGGGTTCTTGGGTGGCTGAGTCTCCTAAGCCTCGGACTTTAACTCAGGTCATGATCTCAAGGTTTCTGGGTTCCAGGTCCATAGGAGCTCTGTGCTGACAGCTGAGTCTGGAGCCTACTTCAGATTCTGCGTCTCCCTCTTTCTCTGCCCCTGTCCAGGTGCAAGGTAACTCTCTCTCTCTCTCTCGCTCTCTCTCTCTCTGTCTCTCACTCTCTCTCCCTCCCCCTTTCTCAAAAAATAAACATTTAAAAACAATTACAACTTTATTTCCTTGTTCCCTGCAGCCCATTGACAAATACTTGAGCCTGGCAGAGTCAAGTGTTTCTCCAGGAACTCCCATCTGCCTTAATGTAAATGTTTTGCTAGAGGGAAAAACCACTGTAGGTTGACAATAGCTAGGCCTCCAGTAATCTGTGAGTCCTTAGCATATGAAAGTCTCCTTGTGAACATGACATTTGACTTTGCCTTCCCCAAGCCCATGGTACATCAATAGGCTTTCTTCACATTAATAATAATAAGAATTAATAATAATAACAACAACCACAACAATAAATCAGAAGAAACACACTGAGGACCAAAGTTGTTCACCTCAGGTGAAAATGGAATGAAGTTGTGACTGCTGACATGAGCACCATTTTCTAGGCAAGGCTGCTGTCCTGAGAATTAAAAGTAAACACCTGGGGGGTTGGGATGAAAGGAAGCACCAGTCACAAGAAAATGCATCCTGACCTAGATAAGGCAGTTAGGTTTCTGGCTCTTGCCTTACTCTTCCATTATGTGGGTAGAGGCGCTCATCTTCTATCTAAATGTTGGCTTCTTTGTTCTGACCATCAACCATACCTGTGGAATTGGGTTCTGGTCCCAGAGTCCTTGAATGGACTCTGCCCTGACCGTCTGGGGAAGAACAGTGGTCATGCTGAAACTTTGTTCTTTTCAGAATTCGGGAACATCACAGGGGCAAGTGGGATCAGGGTAACCAACCACTCTCAGACCAACAGAAGCCTGCCAAGCACAGAGGTCTCAGTAAAGGGGGCAATATGTCCTTAGTAATCACCATATGTCAGCTGGTTGTGAATGCTAGACACTCTGTGAGTCAAAGCTACATGGTTCCTGACTCTGACCTCTGATCCCCATCTCCCCTTGCATACAAGTGAGGATGGCCCCCTCCAGATAACACTTGCCCCTTTCCAAGGCCATTTGCATTCTGTTGCCAAGATACGTCTCACAGGTGAGCCCATGGAGAACCTATTGCTCCAGTTATCCTGGATTTAGGGAATCTTAGCAGGACTTCACAATTAAAATTGGAGAGAAATACTTCCAGGCTCAGTCTCTCAGTCCCTCATAGGAAACCCTGGTTTGAAAAAGATCAAGAGAAATGGAAGGGGTGAACTTTGGTCCAAATTGTTTGTCTCAGATGATAATGGAAAAAAACTGTGAATGAAGTGACTGGCACAATTCCCGGCGAAGCTTGATGTCCTATGACTAGGGAAAGCCTGTGCATTATAGAGAAGTGGAACACATTTTACCTACCCGTGGGAGTCCTAATGTAGCATCAAAGCCCTACATTTGAACTAAAACTGTTATGGAACCAGGCTGGAATGCTGGTGGAAAAACCAAGCAGCACTTGGAGATCTTGGTGGATTGGAAATTTATTTAACACCGGTGGCTCAGAGGAGACTGTTTCTCCAAAGATCTGAGCGCTGAATGCAAGTGGGAAGGGTAATTTATAGTTGTCATATTTGTGGGAGTTTTCGCAAGTGCGGCAAACAAGGCAAGAAGAACACGGAAGAGGGGCCTCCAAGCTAGAGACCAGAGCTTGTTTTAGTCCCATTGGCCATCTTATGGTGTTAAACTTTATTAATTTTCCCAAAATTCTCCCCTTTGATGCCTTAAAAAAAACTTTTATTAGGCATCACTTTTTAGTTATAAGGGTTGGTACCCTGGGAGGGTTAAGATATGTGCTGCAGTTTGGTGAGCAACAGTGTTTTCAATAAAATGTACCAGGGCATTTTGTATCCTGGGGCTGATGTTCACAAGTAAAATTATAGAAAGGAGGGGCCCTGCCAGGGCAGGGAGCCAGGATGCCCAGTGTGTGAGATCCTATTCTCTCCATTGACTGATATTTTCCTGTTGCCTACATTGAATTCTTTCCTTGAGTTCCTTAACCTTAGCTGTAACTATTTCTGACTGGTTTATGAAATAGCAACATTCCTCCCCCAGAAAGATACAAGTCCCCCCTTTTCCTGAAGTGAGGAGGCAGAGGGCTCACCTATGTTGGAGGGACACTGCTGCAAGGGAGTTTGTTTGGTTTTGTAAGTTTACCAGGGTGTCTGCCATCCATTCCATGTCCAGTTTGTTGCTGTAGTTTCTATTAGTGCAAAGCAAGAAGCAAGATAAGGGCTATGACACTATTAAGGGGAAATGGCTGGCAGAGTTACATCCAAACCCCTGGGCTCAGTACACACGTTCATTCCTCAAGTTTCTGCCATGCGCAGGTGAGCCAGCTTCCGCTTCCAGGGTGTGGCTGGAACAGGGCTGGAGATCTCAGGGCTAGTATTGAGGGTCAGTTTAAGCGGGTTGACTGGATCTGGATCACTTCACCAGGTTGAGGGTTCCTCTAAGTTGGCCTTCGTTACTCTGGAGTGATGGACTCATGGGGCGATACCTGAAACTAAATCCTCTATTTGTTTGTATAGCTGTAAAGTCTACCTCCAAGTCTTTGAAAGGGGTGGGTTTCTGGTAACTATCAGATCAGATTTAGGGAAGATATGGTTTGCATATTTAGAGATCCATCCTGTTTTCCAGTTGTTTAAATAATCATATGCCCATGGGGTCTTATCCCCTCAGAATAACAAGCACAGAAGATTGTCTATATATGTAATACTGTGACATTTTTTTCTGAAGTTTACCTCCAGTTGTCTAGTTTAGGCAAACAACAAACATTTAAAGACAATCATAACTAGAATTTAACATCCGTAATGGTGCATTGTTGAAACATAGTTGTTGTCTCTTAAAAAACCCTTTCTAGAGGTAGCCAAATTGAGACCAATGCATTTGTAGAACAAGTCCAGTCTTAACAAACCTGGCCTAATTATTTACATAAGCTCAGCAAGAATAGTGATTGATCATGAGGATCTTTTAAAGTTTGCTTTGCTGGAACCTTTTATTTAAGGAATTTAAGGAATTTAAGGAATCTCCAGGTTGAACTTTTAGTAGCCTCTCCAGGCCAGAAGCCAAGCCAAATATTTGCCATCAGAAAGGCCTGAAATACCTGTAGAAATGGGCTAATTTCTCTTCATGAGGTCCCCAAGATATCCTGAGGTTCTTGCACCTGCCAGGAAGTGACCATCTTTACTCACCTTGTGAGGCTGCTGGGAACTCTATAAGCAAGGTATCAGGCCAATATTTCCAAGGGGCTTTATGGCTGTATCTTTCATAAAGTCAACCTTAGTTCCTTAAAGCTGTCTGGTCATACCTGAGTCTATGAATGTCACTTTCAAATATGTCATTCCAGTCAAAGCCTTGTTAAAATAACCAGTATTTCCAATGGTGACCTGTTACAAGATGAACATATTTTTATTTAATTTACACAAACAATTGTAATTGCCATGAAAGAACGAATACTTGTCGAAAGTTTTTGAATTTCAGGGGAGTTATGTAGAGAGAAAAGATAAATGCTTCTGTTTACAAATGAATACTTTATGACATTTCTGTATATCATAGATAAGAGAAATTTTCCTTAATCAAACATTAGAGAACCAGCGATATTTTCAACAAGAATCGCAAAACTATAATCTTCCTCAGTTCATTTAATCCCATGTTACTATTTCTTGTTCAATTTGAATGCAGTTTCTTAGTTCTGTAAATTCTTACCCATTTTAGTATTAATCTTAAACATGTTGAATACCTGTATTTGTCCCCAAAGTCCTTTTTATAAATCTCCTTGAAGAAGAAACACTTTTTGTGAGAGAATAAGAACAATTATAAATGACAAAATCTCAGAAATAGACATCGTTAAAGATCTAATGAGAGTTAATTATGATGCAATTGACAAAGAAATTCGGTTATTTCTGTGACACATAACACTTCAAGTAATCAGAATATTAAGTGATGACCTTATACGAAAACATTAAAATTTTAGGAATTTCATATATAGTTGGGAAGCTACAGCATTTACCTGTGCAATACAACCTAAAGTTTACCATTTTAGGACAGTGCCTTTCCAAGTAACTTAGCATCCCAAATAAAAGGGCCAAATTGGTCAAAAAGACTTCATTTACCATTCAAATCCTGGGAAGACTGTTAAAACCTTAGGAAGTTATAGGTACATCCCAAATAGGATTACAGATCATTACAAATCTTAAAACTTTATTTGTTTACCAAGGTGGCAGTAAAAGATCCTAAAGGTGAATGTATAGCATTATATAATTGTTACCCAAACCTAGCTCCTTTAACATTGAGAAGATTTAACTAAGCACTCAAAAATCTGATAAAGATAAAACCTAAACTTTGATTTTCCTGGAAGACAAACCTTTGTTTGCATTGTCTTATCAACAGTCCAACAAAACTTTGTCATTTGAGCTGAGAGAAAAGCAGAGTTTCAACCTTATACCAGTGTACTTTTAAAATTGCATTCATTTCAACCTTAGTCCATCCTGAGCACACATAAATTCCTTTCCAAAGATTTCCCTTCATTAACCTTCTATAACTTTTCTGTGCCTTCAAACTTTGTCCCAAAGCCATTTTTTCCCAAATAACCAGTCTCATTTAGGACAAAATTACCTTTTTTTTTAAACCATCAATAAGAATTTATTTCCATTTTTTATATCTTTATTAAAATACCTCCTATTTTTATACATACAGATTTGCTTTCCTTATTTCCATCAATCTTAAGTACACCTAGCAGAGTTTTAACTCTTAGGAAACCTTAGTCTCCAATTGAGGACTTAGTAACCAACTGAGAGGTGTTTACACCAGAATTTTTTTAGATGGTAAATTCATGAACCAATTAAGTACAAAGCATGTTTTCCAATAGCTCCAAATAGCCTTAATTTCTCTGCAATAAGAAGTTACAAACACAAACCTATGTTCAGTAATCAACGCTTTAGCACTCCATCCTATTTGGAAAAAACCTAGATGTCCAAGGGGGTGCACTTTACTCTTGACCTTGAGGATGGGAGGAGGAGCCAATGGTGCCTGAGGCACTGAGGTGGGTATAGGAATCAGTTATGTATACCACACCCAAGTCGGTGCAGAAAGAGCAGGGGGAGGGACAGGCAGAAGAGGCAAGGTGCCACTAGAAGGCAGAGAAGGAAAACCTAATTCAAAACCTTAACTCAGAGGAGCAGACGCCATGGTTTTTCCACCAAAGTGGAAATATGGAGTGAATCAGGCCAGAGAAGACTGGGAATTTCCCGGAAACAAATGGAGTTTCAGCAACTGCTTGGGAACATTCTTTAAAGTCCCCATCCCGAGGTAGACTAACCACAGTTGGCTCCAATTAAGTTGTTAACCTGGGAAATGAGGAAGAATCCCTCACATATATTAGGCAGAGGAACAAGGAGAGTCAGTGTCCCCTTCAGTCTGATTCTATCTCGGCCCCCTTCTCGAGGTTCCTCCTGATATTGGCTGGGTTTCTGGGACTTTCCATGGTTGGGACATTTATTCTTTTAATGTCCTTTTTCCTTGCAGTAGGCTCATTGACCCCTTGCTAAGGAGGTTCTGGGCCTCCCACCTTTGGGAGGTTAGACCTTTCCTGTCCTTTTGTCGTGGCTTTTTGTGCAGCTGGAGCAAACAGGGTGTAAGCCTCGCATAGCCTCTCATAATAATCCATGGGGGAATCCTCTTGTTGCTGGGCATATTCATGGGCTTCTCAGCCCCTGCTCTGCTCCTCTGGAGGAGAGCCTCTTGGTACCGGCGGATGTAGACTAGCATCTGGAGAGTGCCTGTGCCTGGCCGAGGGTGCAATCTGGCCACTGGTCCTTGTGGCAGAGGGTTCTCTGGGTCTGGGAGGGGAGGAGAGATGGGTGGTGGCGGTGGCAGTGGTGGCAGCACCGGTGGTGGAGGAGAGACCGACGCAGGAGGTTTTCCCCCCCCGGGGGGGGGGGGGGGGCCAGCCCATTGAGTCATAAGGCGGCAGAAAGATGGGATCTTCCTCCAGGGTTTCTTGCAAACACTAGGGGAGTGGTGGGTTGCTTCTTTGGCTCCCTGGGTGAGTTTCTGGATAAAGCAGCTAAAGCCTTTGCATAGCTCTGTTTGCTATACATGAATTGCACCCAAGGCGGAGGATTTTGGGCAATTTCAAGCCAGGAATCAATGTACAGAAATTGATAAGGGTGATCTGGGTTCCCAGTGACTATCAGCCAAACCTGCTGCACTATTTAAGCATCTAATGTCCCTTTCAGGGGCCATCCTACATCGAATATGGGCCATTCTAGTTCACTGAAGGTCCTTAACTTCCCGGGTGTTATTTTCACCCCATAATCGTCTGAAAATCCCTTTTTAAAATTTTTGAGCATGACCTCTAAAATTGTAGGCTTTCTCTGTTTTGATCCCATTATTAATTCCTTTCTCATGTTTGGTATTGCAGAGACAGACAAAGGGAGGGTATCCCCTCGGATGAGAGAACCAATCAGATACTCCACTGGTCATGTTCCTGAGGGAAACTTTAGGTTAGGCTTGGCCATAGTGGACTCAGCTTTGCCACTTGTGATCAGAGTCTGATCCGATGCTGCCCTCCACCAGATGCCTCTCACCACAAATACAGGAGAGCCCACTCAGACTCTGTAGACTTTTGGGGACCTTAAGGTTGTCTGTCCATGGAGCCAAAAACTCAAACTCAACTGGCAAGCTTGGCCAAGCTGCACATTCACACACACACACACACACACACACACACACCAGAAGTTATTACATTCCCTCCCACAGAATTCCTACCTGCGAGACCTCTGAGATTTCGGGGAGTGATCATGTCCCACTTCCACTCTTGCGAGTGGGTCTGACTAGATTGGGCCCCAACCTTACTGGTTCCAACATTGGGTCCAGGTCCTCACCTGCCAAGTCTCCTGGTGTCTTGGCGGGAACAGCGAAGAGGGGCCGGCCCGAGGTGACCGAGTAGGAGACTGCCAAAATTCAGGCAGGGCATGTCTTCTCCCTTGCAATTCTTCGTTCCCATCACCACCTCACTGTTCTCCCAAACCGGTGGCAACAATGGTGCAGCATGGTTGGGTTTTCCAGTCAGGGAACCAAATATGTTACTGAAGCATGCTGAAATGCTGGTGGAAAAACCAAGCAGCACTCGGAGATCTTGGTGGATTGGAGATTTATTTAACACTGGCGGCTCAGAGGAGACTGTTTCTCCAAAGATCTGAGTGCCGAATGAAAGTGGGAAGGGTAATTTATAGTTGTCAGCCTCTATATCTGTGGGGTTTTTTGCACATGCAGCAAACCTGGCAACAAGAACCCAGAAAAGGGATCTCCAAGCTAGAGACCAGGGCTTCTTTTAGTCCCATCGGCCATCTTATGGTGTAAAACTTTATTAATTTTCCCAACAAAACAATGTAGGGAGGCCAAGGCACTTGCCAGCTTTGCAGCTTTTTATGCCATCAGGTAAAAGCAGTATGATTTGGAGGCAGAGTCTCAATATGGTCTGATGCCCAAGTCTGTGGGACTGGGTTCTGAGTTTTAGGGTTTTTGAATTTCTTTCACATTCACCTGCTTTGGAAACAGAGTGGGTACACGGGAACCCTTAGAGGCTCAGAAAGCAGGATGTTCAGGAAGTCCATGGCAGGTGCACAGAGCACAGTAATAGTCACTGAACAAACCTAATACTTCAACGCCCCGAGTTTTTAAGATGGAAATATTTTCCCCTTGATTTCAGAAATTAGTTGTTCTGGGGGTAGAAAACAATCTTCTTGTATGCTCGCTGGGAGTTAATCAGCTCAATCTGTGTGACTTTTTTATTTTCTTCTGACTGTGGCCCTGAAGGCCACATCTCCATCAGCTTTTACCACAGAAATGAGGCCATCTCCTAATATCACCTGTCCCTATCCACAAGCAACTTTCCTGTGCTTAACACATTCAAGTACAAAATACCTCCTGTTCCCAAGGTAGATCTGGCAGACACCCCAGTGGCACCTGTTCCTAAAGCTATTCCAAACTTATGGGAACTTGGCAGGACTCTACAATTAAAATCGGAGAAATCTGCTTCCAGACTCTGGCACCGAATGTCTTGCAGTGAACACATGGTGAGGATAAATGTAAGGGAATTGAAAAGGGTACACCGAGGGCTAAAGTTCTTAATCTCAGATGAGAACAGGATGAAGCCATAATGTTAAGAGCACAATTCCCTGGGAAAGTTTAGTGTCCAAAGTATAAGAAAGACCTGTGGCCTGAAGAGAAGGGGAACATCCACTAGCTACACCAGGGCAAAAGTCATGTACCCCAACTTCAATAAGGTCTGAAATATGCAAGCCATCACCAGATTTAAAGCACTGACTATCTGTGGAAAGACACAGTGTGACTCACAAGATAGGATCTTGCTTCTGACAAGTCTGAAGATTCTGGGTCTGGTATTTCAGTCTTTGAGTATTTTTGTGCCCTGACCTGCTTGGTGAATGGACTTGACATGCATGAACCCTGAGTGTCTCAGGAGGTAGTTAACTCAGGCTTTTCTGTAAGGGGTGGACAGAGAGCAGAGCAATGGTCCCATGCTGACAGAATCCTGCCAAACACAGAGTTCTTACTGGCAGGAGGTCAAACTTTCCTTTTTGATATATGAAATTACCTGTTATGTGATGACACACGGAGTGAGTGCAGTCTCCCTGGAAATTACAGGGTGCTGTCTCAGCGACAGCCCTGTAGCTCATGTATTTGACCCTAAACCCTTGCTCCAGAATGGAGATCGAATGATTCCCAACATGATCTGCCCCTGTGCACATGCAAACCTCCTCTACTGAACAGTTTCAAAGGCCCTGTGCTCCTTTTGCCAAGGTTCGTCTTGCAGAAGACTTCCATGGACTCCTGTTGCCCAGCCTATTCCAGGGTACTGGTAACTAGTAAAAACTCCATGATTAAAATCAGAGAATGCTCCCAGATGATGTCTGTTAGTGTCTCCTAATGAAATCCTAATTAATGAAAGAGCAAGGGAATCTGAAGGGATGCACCGAGGACCAAATATATTCATCTCAGAGGAAAATAGCATCAAGCTTCACATGAGGGCACTAGCACTTTTCCCTGGGCAAGGTTGGTGTCATCACCAACATCAGTGGGCCAGATCTAAGGGGAACATTCCTTAGCTACACTTAGGAGACCTGTGTGCAAAAGTGCTGTCACTCTTTTCCATTCCTTTCCTTCAGTGATAGAACAGTGGTGGTTTGGGTTTTTTTTATGCCTCCTGGCTCACACCCAGGCCTGTGGAAATGGGCTCTGGTCTTTTAGTTATTGGGTTTACTTTTTCTATCCTTACCTCTTCAAGGTATGGACTTTGAATGGACAAACCTTTAGTATCTCAGAATGAAGGAAGTTAGGCATTCCATGAGGTGGGTAGAGAGCAGGGAGTGACCATCTGGGCAAACACAATCCTGCCAAGCACTGAGTTCCAATAACAGAAGAACAAGCTTTCTTCCCCATCAGAAACTAATTGTTGTGTGGCAGCACACCACCAGAATGGGAACTTGCCTAGAGTTTCCTGTCACTGTCTGAAGATAGACCAGTCGCTCCTGACTCTGACCCCTGATCTCAGTCTCTTATTGCCCCTGAAGTGAGGTAGGCTCTTTCCAGCACCACCTGCATTGAAGTGCATTTGAGTTTTATATTCTCTACTCTCTTTCACATCTAACCTGATTGCTTTGCAGTGTGATACCTTTCTTTGGAATGCATTAAACACACGGGGACACATCACTCTTTGTTTTATGTCTTTGGCTATATACACATTAATATAACATATTGGACTAACGTGGGAAGCCTTCCAGAGGTTGAGTTTGAGTAATTCTGTGTGGTATCCAAACAGGTAACTGATATCTGACATAAGTATAAAAATATCTAAATTCACGTGAAAGACAGTCTGTCATTTGTGCCTGCTGAATTTTGTCAAATTCTACTATAACCTGGGAATGGTGAGTTTGAATATTTGGAAACACTTCTTATTAGAAAATGTTATAAAGAAATATTGAAGCTTCATGATATCACATTCTGCTTTCATTGTTTTCTTCATTTATTCTAAATATTTGAGTGGCAAACAGTTCATTTTATATGACTGATTGAACTCTCAGCATAAAGACAAAAAAAAAAAAAAAAAAACCAGCCTTCTTGGAATCATGAGTCAGTCACCAAAAATCATCAGGCTTTTGTTTTTCTTGTTCTGTTGTCTTTTTAGTGCTCTTTGGAATATGTTTCACAATGAAGTATTCAGCTTTTCTTTTTTTTTCTGGATTACCTTGGCTATTCAGGGTCTTTTGTGATTCCACACAAATTTTAGGATTGTTGGTTGTACCTGTGTGAAAGATGCTGCTGGTATGTTAATAAGGATTGCATTAACCGTGTAGATTGCTTTGGGTGGTATAGACATTGCAACAATGTTTGTACTTCCAAACCATGAGCATGGAATGTTTTCTCATTTCTTTGTGTCATCTTTCATTTCCTTCATAAATTTTCCAAGTGTATATCTTATACCTCTTTGGTCAGGTGGATTTCTAAGTATCTTAAAAAGTATCTTTGCAATTGTCAATGGGATAGATTCATTGATTTCTTTTTTCTGGGTGGGTGGGGGATGGGATAGACGGGTGATGGGAATTGAGGTGGGCACTTGTTATGATGAGCACTGGGTGTTTTCTGTCAGTGACAAATCCCTGAATTCTAATCCTGAAAGCAATATTGCACTATATGTTAATTAACGACAATTAAATAAAAAACTTGGCATAAACCTTGGGGAAAATGAGCAGATGATTTGATCTTGCTATTTTTACACCCCCATTTTGACCCTGCTATCCTGACTCAGTCGTTTTACCTTGGATGATTTTAGCTTTCGAACACAAAAAAATTGTTTTGGTGCTGTGCTTAATAAACATTGAAATCAGACATATACGAACATAGGATGTCTTGGGATAAAGGGTTTCCAGGGAAAAATAATAAAACACTTCAACTCTTTGATCAGTTTAAAAAAGTATAGGTCAACATACCTGTTCTAGTTTATGTGAATTTATAATGAAGGAATGTTTTTCTGGACCAATTAATTGTTGTGTAAATGACTGGCTGTTCTAGCCACACCAGAATGCATTAAGTATAGATTCTGATTTTTTTTTTAATTTTAAAAAAGGAAATAGTATACTGACATGTTAGAGCAGGGAAATAAATCAATGCTATGTGATCTCCCATGGTGGGCAAGCCATAATTAGTTATAGAGTAGCCACATCCAGGGTTCATTTATATGAAGAAAAAACATATCTATCTTCTTTTTGTGCCACTGTTACTTTGACATCTATTTCAGGTGCCCAAATTTCACCCTTAACCAAAGCAAGGACTTTACCATTGGAGAACTGTGTCACTTTGGAAAGTATCTATGTCCTTCTGAAGGACAGATCACTGTACACCTGGCAGCAGAGGCCGGTGTGGAAGTAGACTCAATGATTCTGAGACAGTGATTCTGCCTGGTTGATATCTTTGCCTTCTCTTCTGGGAACAGTAGGTGCTAGTGGGTTGGGGTGGTTGCTCAATACCCACTCTTTGAGCAGAGCCTTTGCTGCATTACCATGCCTCTTAAGGCGGGGAGCCCACTCATGCACTGTTGGCTTATTGATGTCCTGCATACCTGGTGGTGGACGCAAACCTGATTTTTTCTCATTGGCTCCAAATATTTGCCTGTTTTATGCAGGTTTTTAGACCTGTCTAAAACAAAAAGTTCCACTCAGTGTACAGGTGTGGCTGAACACTCCCCACCTGACACCCTATCCAGTGTTAATGGAGCCTGACATCACATCCTATGGAGAACTGGCTTTTGTAGTTCTGTATACAAGCTCTCATTGTTCCGTGGAGTGACTGATAAGGAGACTAGTACTGGCACAGATAACAGGAGGTGGGAAGAGTCTAGAAGAAAAGACTGGGTTCTGCCTTTGTAGGCCATGGCTCTAATCCCTCCCATAATATTTGCTTTAGAAATTATAGAGTCTAATATTTTGGGAACAATCATGCAAACTTGTTCTCCATTGCTGTCATTTTACTATCCAGTCCTCACGTGTGCACTGGCACACACATACTGATGATATGTTCTGGAAAAAGCAGACCATGGGGAAGTGACAAGAGAGAAAGAAGAAAGAGGTGAGAGACAGCTCTGTCATGTGGCAGCAGCATCCAGCAGCATCCATTTTCTCAACTGCACGCTCAAAGGCCCAAACATGGGCAAGGAATTCCTGAAGTTCATAGGTTTCTGCTGGACACAGGGCCATCCTTGGCCCAGCCTCCAGAGAGAAGTACTAGGGTAATGCAGTGCAACTCTTTGGGCATCTGGAAGTATGATGAGCTAACTCCCCATAGGTTATACAATAACTACAGAAGAAAAGGCTTCAGTGTTCTCCTTTAGAGTGTTGTGTTGCCAGTGGGTTTCTCCAGGGTTCCATATAATCATAATGGGTCAATTGGCCTTGGCTCTCCCTCAATGGATCAGTGCATTCCAATTTACTAAAGAAATGCTTTATACTTGTTGGAAGCCTTTTAGAGCCAATAGAGGATTGGAGCCTTGAGTTGGTGAAGACTTGGGATAGGGAAAGGCATGTCAGAGCACTTTACACTGAGTCTACAGTTCAATCACAATAGCAGTCCTTGTTGGACACCCAGGGTTTTCATCTGGAAATACGAGGCTCATTTTCCTGGTGACATTAGGATGCCTCATGAGTAAAGAATATACACTGGGTATGGACAGAGAAAGTGGAATGGCAGATGCCTGAGATCTCTTACATAGCCCTGGAACCTGTAGATCCGGAGTTTTACCCTGGAACCTTAAAGGGTCACTTCCTTCATGTCAGCCACATAAAGATGCTGATTGTTTGCGGGTCTTCATGCCTGTGGCTCCAGTGCTAGTGCTGGACATAAAAGAAAAGGCAGAATCCTGTGTCAGTGGTGCCCACTGAGTTTTTCTGGAGGAACTGGACCAGGGAAAGGTCATGCCATGGATGTTCTATTTTTCACCTGTCTCAGATACATCAGGAATCTCCCATTACTAGTAGTTATCTCCACAGAGTAAGCTGGTCAAAATCTAGATGGAGTTATACACAGTCCTTCTATTATTTATTCAGTAACTGCTCAGAGCACTCAGTTCATGCAAGGGGATCTGGTAGGTCTATGTTCAAAGGTTCCACAGAGTGGACCCTGTCTGCCAGGTCTTCACAGGCTGGAGGGGAGATGAACAAATGTATGAAAGACAACACATGTGAAAAAAAGGGCAAGAACTGTGTGAAAAGAACAAGTATGCTGTTAGGACAGGCTGGGGAGTCACTGGAGGGTATGACAGGCCTCACTGAGGTGACATTTCCTTAGGCCAGAATGACAAGAGGGAACCACACTGAACATGTCTGCAGTGTGTCAGGAAGAAGATATTGCTGGTGTAGAGAATAAGAGACTGAATTGAGTTTGCCCATTAGAAATATTGGAAAGGTGGAAAGTGTGGTGGTGGGATCCTGGGAGGGGAGAGGAAGCAAGGAGCCAAAGGATAGACCAGAGATGGGACCTGTAGACTGTTAGTTATGCATTCCTCTCTGACAGCTTTACCCAAATACCTTGAATCTTAAAACTACAAATATTTCATAGCTCCCAATTTTTGTGGGAGAGGAATCCTGGCACAGCATAGCTGCATTGCACTCCCTCAAAGTTTCTATGAAGCCAGAGCTGTGGTCCCAATGGAGACTCAACAGGGTGATAATTTAAGCCAAGGTCACTCACAAGAGCAATATCAGAATTTAATTTGAAATGAATGTTTCAATCTTTTGACCTGGAAACTTGTTTCTTTCTCTCCTATATAGGGGTCTCGTATGGTAGTCCCAATCTTAAGTGCTTAATCCCCCGTTTCCGGGGGTAGAGGAGAGACAGATAAAGCAGTTGAGGACAGAGAGCAGAGGGCGAGGCCGAGAGAGAGAGAGAGAGAGAGAGAGAGAGAGAGGAACTATAGAGAGAGGGAGAAAGAGGAGTAAAGAGACAGAGGAATAGATGGAGCAAACACAGGACTAAGAAGAACGTGGCAGAATTTGTGTCATGAAATCTTGAAACTGACTTCCCATCTCTCCAACTGTGTTCTGTTGGTTAGAAGGTAGTCACTAACAGCTGAGTGGTTTTGCAAGGAGTGAAGTTTACTGGCTGGACATGGATCACTGTCTTTGTCCCCTGGGGACGTCCAGGAGCATGTGTTCAGCAGGCTCACCCTGAATGGAGAACAGTGGATACATTTTGGAAATGGCTGTAAAGGATGAACGTCTGGCCTCACTCATCATTAGAAAAGTGAACATAGAGAAATGGAATTGATGTAATTTCTCACCCATCAAATCAGCAAAAATATTTCACCAAAGACCTGAAACTAGGCCCCTTGTTGGCAATTAGAGATAAAGGCACTCATGTTTCAGTAGTGAGAGGGGCCTCAACTCTCTTACTGGAGGGTGATTATTGCCATGATTTCAGCTGCTATCACCTTTGATTCCGGGAGTGAGGTGTCTGCTTTTAGGAACCAAAGACGGTGGTTGGAGATTTACACAAGCAATTCACGTAGGAATGTGTCATCTCTACTTTGACATTAAGATCCCTGAATGGGACACCTCCTCAGACAGAGAGGATCAATTTCCTCTGGCATCAGGACCATAATACAGCCATTTAAAATGATGGCATCAAAACCCTTTAATGGACCATGGCCAAGTGAGTGGGCTATTAAGATTTTTTCTTTTGTTTTATGTGTTAGTTAACATGTTGGTTTCAGAAGTAGAATTCAGTGATTCATCACTTACATATAACATCCAATGCTCATCACAAGTGCCGTCCTTAATACCCATCACTCATCTAGCCAATCTCTCACCCACCTCCCTCCATCAACCCGCAATTTGTTCTCTATCATTAAGCGTCTCCCTTTCTTCTCTTCCTCGCCTTCACATTTGTTAAATTCCACATATGAGTGAAGTCGTGTGATCTTTGTCTTTCTCACATGGACTCATTTCGCTTAACATAATACATTCTAGTTCTATGGATCAAGTTACAAATGGCAAGACTCCATGCTTTTTGGTGGCTGAGTAATATTCTCATCAAGATAAAAAAGCTTCTGAGCAGTGAAGAAAACAATCAAAACTCAAAGCAGCCTATGGAATAGGAGAAGATATTTGCAAGCATCATATGTGATAAAGGGTTAGGATCCAAAATCTAGAAATGACTCATCAAACTCAACACCCAAAAAAGAAACCACATAGTTATGAAATGGACAGAAGACATGAAGAGACACTTTTCCAAAGAAGACTTCCAGATGGCTAATAGACACATGGAAAGATACTCAAACACTCATCATTAGGGAATGCAAAACAAAACCATAATGTGATACCACCTCACATCTGTTAGAATGGTTATAATCAACAACACAAGAAACAACAGTTGTAGGTGAGATGTGGGGAAAGTGGAACACTCCTGCACTGCGGGTTGAAATACAAACTGGTGCAGCCACTCTCTTATGATTTTTTGAAGGAAAATGTTAGAGAGCACTCTTTCTGTGGTTATTTGTTGTCATTTCTGTGTAGTATTTAGGGCACTGTCAGTGGTGAAATTTATTCCCTATGAGAAGAGGAAAAAATTTGAAAACCAATATGAATGGATATTTAAATATATGGAGTAGGATTTAGATATTTAAAATGAAAACATAATAAAAACAAAAGCAAAAACAAAACATTTTACCCAACCAAATAACCAAATTCACATTGTGATTCCATTCTGTGAAAAACATGGTCAAATTTAGAAAAATAGTACAGGCTGTGATTGTCTTTGAATGCCAGGATTTTTAGTTTCTGCATTTTCCTTATTTTGTCTTTCCAGATAATACAGAACGCTGCTGGCAACTGTAACATGGTTTGCTTAAGCTGCTTCATAAACAAAGAAGGGCAAGTCTATAAGGAAGATGACACAATGGAGGTTTCCAAAGAGAATTATTTGATTGTCACAGGATTAGAGAAGCCTTTGGAAAAATTAAAGAGGCCTAGAAGATTTCTGCCAACATGCTATAATTTGGTGAGACAAATTGCCAAACAGATACCTGGTCCACTCCAGTTTAATTTTTTTGTTCTATGAATAAGTACACAGGTGACATTATCACACACCTTTTGTTCAATATAAAAACATACTTTTCAAAAAGCTCTAATTCATTCCTTTTACAAGACCTATGTGCTATGTTTTCCTTTTGGAAGAGGTTTCTTTTGAAGAGCAGGTCTCTATTTTATTTATTTAAAAAAAATTAACGTTC
Organism: Herpailurus yagouaroundi; assembly: GCF_014898765.1. Taxonomy (NCBI): domain Eukaryota; kingdom Metazoa; phylum Chordata; class Mammalia; order Carnivora; family Felidae; genus Herpailurus; species Herpailurus yagouaroundi. Next base: position 1,446,663 of record NW_024420170.1, on the reverse strand, counting down.
ATTTATTTGTGAGAGACAGAGAGAGAGAGCAAAATAGGGGGAAGGGCAGAGAGAAGGAGACACAGAATCTGAAGCACGCTCCAGGCTCCAGGTTGTCAGCACAGGGCCTGATGTGGGGCTTGAACTCACGAAACGTGAGATTGTGACCTGAGCCGAAGTTAAATGCTCAACGGACTGAGCCACCCAAGCACTCCAGAAGGTCTCTATTTTAAATGACCCATTGTTGTTGTCCATCCCTGATAACACCATGTACCCCAATTTCACTTCTGTCTTCCTCATTGGAAGTCATCTCCATATGGCACAGGTCACGTTTTATCATGGTCACTGATAAAGATATAGTGCTGGGCACAGAGCAAGGATGGGTGGTGGTTAAAGGAATTCATACAAAATGAACCTATATTTGAGGTGGGTCAAGAGCATCACAAGTGCAGGCCCAGGATGGCATTCACGGAGTATTTCCCACTGACATTCCTTTGCAAATCCTCATTTATCTATGTGTAAATTATTGTCATCCTAATTTTTCTTCAATGCCTGAACAATTACTGCTAAATTGTTGGAGACATGAATAAAGTATGCCAAAGATGGCAGATGGGGCTAAAACAAACTCTGGTCTCTAGCTTAGAAACTCCGCCTCTGGGTTCTTCTTCCTTTGCTGTGCACGCGAAAACCCCTACAGATATGGAAGCTGACAACTATAAATTACCCTCCCCACTTGCGTTTGGGGCTTAGATCTTTGGAGAAATGGTTTCCTCTGAGCCCGCCAGTGTCAAATAAATCTCCGATCCACCAAGATCTCTGAGTGCTGCTTGGTTTTTCTGCCAGCGTTCCAGCCTTGTTCAGTAACATATTTGGTTCCCTGACCGGGAAACCCAACTGCACTGGCCCATTGTTGCCACCGGTTTGGAAGAACGGCGAGGCGGTGACGGAGTGAGGGATCGCAAGGGAGAAGGTGCGCCCTGCCTGAATTTCGGCAGTCTCCTGTTTGGTCGCCTTGGGCCGGCCCCACTCCATTATTCCCACCAGACTCAAAGAGACTTGGTAGGTGAGGACCTAGACCCAACATCGGAACCTGTAAGGCCCGGGACCCAACGTAGTCAGACCCACCCAAAAGGGTGGAAGGGGGACCTGATCAATTCCCAGAGGCCTTAATGGTCTCACAGGTAGAAAATTTTGCGGAAGGAAATGTAATAGACTCTGGTGTGTGTGTGTGTGTGTGTGTGTGTGTGTGTGTGAATGTGCAGCTCAGCCAAGCTTGCCAGTCAAGTTCGAGTTTGTGGCTCCATGGACGGGCACCCTTAAGGTCCCCAAAAATCTACAGAGTCTGAATGGGCTCTCGTGTGTCATGGTGAGAGTATAAGGATTAGGGTGGTATCAGATCAGACTCTGATCACAAGTCACAAAGCTGAGTCCACTACGGTCAAACCTCACCTAAAGTTTCCCTTGGGAATGCGACCAGTGGAGTATCTGATTGGTCCTGTCATCCAAGGGGATACCCTCCCTTTCTCTGTCTTTGCAACACTGAACATGAGAAAGGAATTAATAATGGGATCAAAACAGAGTAAGCCTACGATTTTAGAGGTCATGCTCCAAAATTTTAAAAAGGGATTTTCAGGTGATTATGGGGTGAAAATGACACCCATGAAGCTAAGGACCTTTTGTGAATTAGAATGGCCCATATTCAATGAAGGATGGTGCCCAGACCGGACATTAGATGCTCACATAGTGCAGCGGGTTTGGCTAATAGTCATTGGGAACCCAGACCAACCTGATCAATTTCCATACATCGACTCCTGGCTTGAAATTGCCTGAAATCCCCTGCCTTGGGTGTGATTCATCCCTAGCAACAGAGCCAGGCAAAGGTTTTAGCCACTTTATCTGGAGGCTCACCAAGGGAGTCAAAGAAGGGACCCACCACTCCTCTGATACTTAAGGAGATGCAGAAGAAGATACTGTCTTTTGCCTCCTTATGACTCGTCAAGCTCCCTACCCCCTTCCCCTGAGCTTGAAATTCCTCCCCCGCCTGTCTCTCTGCCACCACCGCCGCCCATCTCACTGCCCCTCTCAGACCCAGAGAACCCTGCTCCACAGGGGCCAACAGCCAGACTGTGCCCCAGACCCAGACCTAAACCTCTCCAAATGCCTGTAAGGGAGATGAGAGAGCCTGAAAGACATAATGAGAACATAAAAGTCCAGCCCAGCCATTCCGTGATGTATTATCAACCTTGTGGCCAACTTCCTCAATTGGAAACACAACACTCCATCATACTCTAAAAAGCCACAAGCAATGGTAGACTTGATGGAGTTCCTCTTCCGGACCCACTGACTGACTTGGGAATATTGTGAACAGTTACTCCGTACTGTTAATAGAGAAGAAAGAAGAAGAAGAATGAGAGAAACACAATAGTACCTAGAAGATCATGCACCTCTGTGGATTAATGACCCTGCTGTCTGGGCTCAAGCTGCCATGCCTGAAGAATGCCCAACATGGGATTTCAGCACAGAAGGACAAGCCCACATCCAATGATACCAGGAAGCCCTTCTTTGGGGAATCCGAGCTGGAGCCAAAAAGCCCATGAACATGACTAAAATATCAGTCACACAGAACCCTAGGGAGTCTCCCAGAGACTACTATGAAAGACTATGTGAAGCATACCGTGTATACACCCTGTTTGACCCCGAGGCACCAGAAAGTCAACAAATGGTAAATACCTCTCTTGTGGCACAGGCTGCCCCAGATATCAGAAGAAAACTCCAAAGGTGGAGGGCTTTGCTGGGATGAATATCACTCCACTGATAGAGGTTGCCAGTAAAGTTTTCATGAACAGAGAAGTCGCAGCCAAAAGAGAAGTGATGAGAAGACTCAAAAAGAAGAACACCCTTCTCACAGCAGCACTAAAAGAAACAGACACTGCAAAGATGGGAAGACCCCAACCACCAAAAGGGGGGAAGCCCAAGAGCCCCCTTAGCAAAGGACCAATTTGCATACTGCAAAGAGAAGGGACACTGGAAGAATGAATATCCTAATTGGAAGGGGCCCTCAAAACCCAGCCAATATCAGGAGGAACCACGAGGCCAGAACTTCGTTGGTCTGGCCAGATAGAACCAGACTAAGGGGGACCTGGCTCTTTCTCTCTTGGTCCCCATGAGCCCACGGTCAAAATGAAGGTACAGGGTCGAACAATAACTTTCATGGTTGACACTGAGGCTGAATAGTCCATTCTTACTTCCCCGGTGGCACCCTTCAGCCAAAAGACAGCAACCATACTTAGGGCTACTGGGACATGGGCAATTTAACAGCCCTTCTGTCAAGCTCAACAATGTGAACTTGGGAGTCACAAGGTCTGGCATGAGTTGCTCTACTTGCTTGACTGCTAGCTTCCTCTCCTGGGCCGGGATCTGCCCTCCAAACTTGGGGCCCAGATAACTTTTGAACCCACTGGAAGCACTAGCCTCCAATTGAACACAAGGCAGAAGGAAACCCTGGTCTTGGTGATTACCCTGCCAAAGGAAGTAGAATGGAGACTATTCTGCACCCAGCCCAGGCCATATCCCTGTAGCCCCTCAGAAATCAGGCTTACATTTCTCTCTGTATGGGCTGAAGATAACCCACCTGGACTAGCTTGGAGTCAGGCCCCCATCATTGTTGACCTGATCCCTGGAGTCCAACCTCAGAGACTACTCCCTCCCACTTGAGGCTAGAATGGGTATACAAGAGCACCTGACCAAGCTCAGAGAAGCAGGTATTCTAATTGAGTGCCAATCGGCTTGGAATAACCCGCTCTTGCCAGTCAAGAAGCCAGGAGGTAGATACCGACCAGTACAGGATTTGAGCACCATTAACAAAGTGACTGTTTCCTTACACCCAGTGGTCCTGAACCTGTATACTCTCCTCAGCTTAATTCTGGGGTCAGCCAGATGGTTTACATGCCTTGACCCAAAGGGTGCTTTCTTCTGCCTCTGCCTAGCTACTCAAAGTCAACCATAATTTGCCTTTGAATGGACTGAGCCAGTTACAGGGCGCCAGATGCAGCTGACCTGGACATGACTTCCCCAATGTTTCAAGAACTCGCCCACTCTTTTGGGGGAAGTACTAGCTGCAGACCTCGCTGACTATCTGAGGGAAACCACAGGGTGTGTCCTCCTCCTATATGTAGATGACCTCCTTCTTGCCAGTGACATCCAAGAAGACTGTATGAAAGGTACCGTGGCCCTCCTGCAGCTTCTATCCTACTCAGGGTACCGGGCCTTTTGGAAAAAGGCACAGATTTGTGAGCAGCAGGTCCGATACTTAGGCTTCCTCCTCACAAAAGGAAAAAGAGAACTAAGACTGGAAAGGAAAAAGGTTATCACCACACTGCTACAGCCCCAAACAAAATGGGGCTTGCATGAATTTTTAGGGGCCACAGGGTTCTGTCGCATTTGGATTCCCGGATTCTCAGCCATAGCGAGGCCCCTCTATGACCTGTTGGGAGGGCTCCTCGCATGGACTGAGGCCGCAAGGTCTGCTTTCACAGAAATAAAGTTGGCTCTGGGATGAGCCCCAGCCCTGGATTTGCCTGACATATAAAGGCCCTTTAACTTCTTTGTACATGAAAAGGACAAAATAGCCCTTGGAGTGCTCACTCAGAGCATGGGGCCTTGGCATCGGCTAGTAGCCCACCTGTCAAAAAAACTTGACCTTATGGCTTCAGGATTGCCACGGTGCCTCAGAGCGCTGGCAGCCACAGTCCTGCTCATCAAGGAGGCAGACAAACTCACACTGGGACAAACACTTAATGCTAAGGTCCCACACGCGGTCATGTCCCTCATGAGCACCCAAGGATATCTTTTCTTCTGCAATTCTCAGCTGACACAATACCAAGGCCTTCTTTATGAAAACCCAAGGGTCACTCTTGAAACAGTAAGAACACTAAACCCGGCCACCTTCCTTCCCACGGAGGAGGGAGAACATGAATATGACTGTTCTGAAGCAGTGGATGAAGTCTATGCCAGCTGCCCGGACCTCCAAGACCAGGCTATAACATGCCCAGAGATCACCCTGTTCAGTGATAGGAGCAGCTATTTACAAGAGGGCAGCTGAAGATCAGGATATGCGGTGACCACAACCACCGAAGTTCTGGAAGCCAAGACATTCCTGGAAGGATAGTCGGCACAATGAAAGCTGAACTGTACGCCTTAACCCGAGCCCTCATCCTTAGCAAAGTAAACAAATTAACACCTATACTGATTCTCGGTATGCCTGTGCTACTGTGCATGTACACGGGGCCATCTATAAATAATGAGGCCTCCTTACTGCTGAAGGGAAAACTATCAAAAACAAGGAAGAAATACTGAAGTTTCTTGAGGCCGTATGGCTGTCAGACAAGGTAGCTATGCTACACTGTAAGGGACATCATAAAGGAGATGACTCCATAACTCAAGGAAATCACCTGAGTTGACCAAGGTGAAACTCCTACCTACACTATGACTCTTACGCCCCAAAGGGAAGCCTCCCTGCCCCGGTACACAAATGAAGAAAGAAGTTGAGCCTCAACAGAAGGGGGCACACTAAGCAAAGAGGGATGGTGGGTCATTCCAAATGGACACATCTTTGTCCCATCGTCTATGGGAAAACACCTAGTGAAGGAATATCACCAACTCATGCACCTAGGGAAAACTGCACTAGAGACCCTCCTCAAAAAGAACTACTATATCAGCCAGCTGCCGGCATTATGCCAAGCTGTCAGTGAACAATGTGTAACGTGTGCCAAAAGCAATGCTTGGTGTGCCCCCAAAGCCCCCGCCTGGCACGCAAAGGATGGGAGCCGCCCCTTTCGAAGACTTAGAGGTGGACTTTACTGACATACAACCAAATATAGGGTTCAGGTACCTTCTTGTAATAATCTGCACATATTCGGGATGGGTCAAAGCATTCCTGACCAGATGGGAATGAAGTCACAAGGTGGCCAAAGCTCTTCTACGGGAGATTGTGCCTCGGTTTGGCCTACCCTTAACTATACACAGTGATAATGGACCTGCATTTGTGGAAGACATTATACAAACTCTGACAAAGTCCCTCAACATTACCTGGAAACTGCACACTGCTTACCGACCCCAGAGCTCAGGGAAAGTAGAGCAGAATAATTGCATCCTCAAGGAAACCCTGGCTAAGTTCCACCAAGAGACTAATCTCCCATGGCCAGATTTACTACTGCTGCCCCTCCTGCATGCCCAAGGCATTCCTGGGGAACTAGGATTCTCCCCTTTTGAGTTATTATATGGGTGACCCCCCCCATGTTTAGGAAAACTCCCAGGAGACCTACATAAGATTGGAGACAAGGGAATATGAAAACAGCTCCAGACCTTGGGGGGCAGTCCTAAATAAGTTACAGAGATACACCATAGAGGGGGCCCCAATTTTCTTAAGGACCCCCATTCACCCTTTTCAGCCAGGAGACTCTGAGTGGGTTAAAGTTTGGAAGACCTTAGACCATGGTGGACTGGGCCTCCTGTTATTCTAACAACTCCTACAGCCCTTAAAGTTTCAGGTATCACCCCATGGGTCCATCACTCCAGAGTTAAGAAGGCCAAATCAGAAGAACCCACAACCTGGCGAAGTGATTCAGATCCAGTCAACCCACATAAACTGACCTTCAAAAGGGAAACTGGCCCCTGAGACCTCCATCCCTGCTCCAGCCACACTCTGGAAGCTGGATGGCCTGTGCATGGCAGAAGCTTGAGGAATCAATGCATGGACCTAGCCCAGGGGTTTGGATGCAACTCTTCCAGTCCTTGCCCCTTACTGGTGTCATAACCCTGATCTTCTTACTGTTGGGCTGACAGAGACTGCACAACAAGCTGGACATGGACAAAAGATGCATGCCGGGTCTCACATACCTCCTCTGGATGGGAGGATTATTAACTATTGCCTGTATATTATGAAAACCTCTCTCATCCTCACAACTGCCGCTTGCCCACTTTGCCCCCATGATTGTTACATGACAATAAGGGGGTCAAAGGTGTTCAGCGCCTTTACCTCCCTCCACAAAGATTGCTACAAGGGAAAAACACCCACTCTCTGTCAGTCACCCAGTGCCCCAAGGACTAAGTATTGGACTGTGGAGATAACCCAAAATATCAGGGACCCATGTCACAACAAGGAGAGGGAGCTTGCTACACTTACCTTTCTCAATGGGGGATCTCATACGGGGGAGGGGTGGAAGACAGGGCCCTTCAAAAAGTTATAAAAGATACCCAGAATAGAGTAATAACACAAGCCATAAAGGCTACCACTCCCCTGTCAGGCTACCAGGGTTTGAACCTTTCATCCCTCCATCAGATTCTTACCAATTCCCCACTCCAGCATTGGGCCAACACTACTCTAAGAGTCTTCCATAAAATAGATAATCACACTCAAACCTGATGGATGTGCTTGCCCCTCAGCCAGAGGGATTACTTAGCCACTCCCATCCCTTTGACCTGGGAAGTTCCTGAAAAATCTTGAAACCAACACCTCTGTCTTAATTGGACCCCTGGCCACTGGGGTCCGTCTCACAAATGGCGACAGGCTAATCTGTACAGTCCCCGAAGGTATGAATGGTACCTCTCAATGAAGAAGAAATATAAACTTAAAGAGGAATACAACCCTATGTCCAACACCTGGGGTGTTTTATCTGTGTTCTAATTCGTCCTACCGATGCTTAGAGGCCAACTGGACTAAGATAATGTTATTCCATCTTCCTAACCCCAGAGATATCCTTATACACTGAAGATCAGTTCCTAACAGCCATTAGCCCCAAGTCCCAGGCTAAACGGGCAGTCCTGCTACCTGTTCTGATAAAAGCAGGAATTGCAACAGGAGTAGAAGCCGGAATAGGAGGCATAGGTTCTTCCATAGCACTATACCATAGACTATCTCAAGAGCTAAATGAAGACATGGAATGGGTCACAGATTCTCTGGTAAACTTACAAAGCCAAATAAACTCTTGGCTGCAGTGCCCCCCCCCCCCAAAATAGGCGAGCCCTCGGCCTCCTCACTTCAGAGAAACGACGGACTTGCATCTTTCTGGGGGAAGAATGTTGCTATTTCTGAAGGCAGTCAGCAATAGTTACAACTAAGGTTAAGGAACTCAAGGAAAGAATTCAACGTAGACAACAGGAAAGTATCAATCAATGGAAAGGATGGGATCTCACGGATTGGGCATCCTGGCTTCCTGCCATGGTGGGGCTCCTCCTCTCCATAATTTTACTTGTATCCATCGGCTCCTGTATACTGAATGCTGTGGTACGTTTTATTGAAAACACTGTTGCTTGACAAACTACAGCACATATCTTAGCCTTCTGAGAGTACCAACCTGTAAAACTGAAAGATGATGCCTATTAAAGTTTTTTTTAAAAGGAATCAAAGGGGGGTATGTTGGAGAAATGGATAAAGTACTGCACCAAAGATGGATGATGGGACTAAAACAAGCTCTGGTCTCTATCTTAGAGACCCCTCTTCTGGGTTCTTTTTGCCCTGTTTGCCGTGCACGCGAAAACTCCCACAGATATGGAAGCTGACAACTATAAATTACCCTCCTCACTTACATTTGGCGCTCAGATCTTTGGAGAAACTGTCTCCTCTGAGCCCGCTGGTGTTAAATAAATCTCTAATCCACCAAGATCTCCGAGTGCCACTTGTTTTTTCTGCCAGCGTTCCAAACTGGTTCTGAAACACAATTGGGGAATTCCTCCTTATCAAACTTTTCTAGTGTTTTCCATGGGTTAAAAATGGCAGATTCTTCTCTGTCTTCTCAGCGAGGCAGACCCAGACCCGTACGCCAGGCACCCATCTGTAGTCTAGAATGCAATGGGAAGCCGGTGGGGGGGGGGGCGGTGCTGGCATCCCTCCTTCAGGAGCCCTTAGTCAGCTGGTTGGTGGCTATAGCAATTATGTTTGAGGGATGCCTCGGGTTGCTTTGACACTTCAGGAACTTCTGACCAATACCCTGTGCATGGGATGCTACCAAGGAATCGGGATGGATTCTAGGGGTAATGGACCTTCTCTCTCCTTTTCTCTCTAGGTAGAACATGGCAGCTCCTGTTCGATACCCAAGGATTCTCCCTTGGGATGCCTTTTTAACCCACTGGAAACAATTTGGGTTGCAAAATGTAGAAAGGACTGATCCTGTAACACTGCATGGCCTTACTAAACAGGGGAAATGGATGGAAGTTACCCTAGGTCCAGGTCTTCATGGCTACCTGGACCCAGGGTCCTCTTGCAGAATGTGTTTGGTCAGTAACCAGGCCAGTAAGCTCCCTACTGATATATTGGATGAAAAATGCGTAGACAGGACTCCTCCTGATAGAACTCAGACCCTGAAGGAAAGCACAGGCCATCCCTGAAAATGGGATGCTGACTCTTTCTCTCTGTTCCTCTGCCTAATAGATGCAAGGGCCTCTCCCTCATTCCTTTCCTGGGTTAATGACTATAATTGGAGTCAACTGTGCTTAGTCTACCTCAGGACAGGGACTTTAAGGAAAATAGCCAAGCAACTGCAGAAAGTCCACTTGTTTTGGGGAAATTCCCTGTATTCTCTGGCCTGACATGAACTACCTAATTCCACTTTGGTGGAACAAAAGACATGGTGTCTGTTTCTCTGTCACAGCTGACATGATTAGAACAAGGAAATTTTCCTTCTTGGCCTTCTGCTGGCACCTCACCTCTTCTGCCTTCCCCTCATCCTCCTCCTGTTTCTGCACCATCTTGGGTGCTGCATACATAAGTGGTTCCTATACTATCCTCAGTGCCTCAGGCACCATTGGCTTCTCTTCCCACCCTAAATGTCAAGGAGCAGAGAGCACCCCCTTGGACCACCCACCTCAGAATCCTGGAACCCACTGGCATCGCAGGTAAAAACTGATAATGGGGAACAAATAGATTGTTATTTAAGTGGTCATAGGAGAAACAGTTTGGTGCTTAAACTAATTTAAGTTTGCTGGTTTAATTAAGACGGATCTGTCCTTAAAGTTAGCAGCATTAAATATGAAACTTTTATTCTACCACGGTTTACTAAAGGTCAAAGAAGCTCATTTTATCTCGGTTGCAATTTGTTAGCAAAACAATGACTTGAAATAATGCTTAATTTCGACTGTCTCAAAGTGTTCATCAGTAATTGTTAAGATAGCTTTCAAAGTCTTTGGTAACCTGAAACTTTAAAGTTTTGCTTTAAAGTTTGCACGACAAATGAGATGAAACTTATTCGACATCTAGGTCTTTCCCAAATAGAATGCAGTGCAAAGCTTTGATTATTGAACATAGGTTTGTGCTTTTAACCTTTTATTGCAGAGAAAGTAAGGCTATTTGGGTCTATTGGAAAACATGCTTTGTGCTTAACTGATTCATGAATTTGTCATCTAAAGAATTCTGGTGTAAACAGTTCTCAACTGGTTATCAAGTTTTCATCGGAGATGAAGGTTTCTAGCAGTTAAAATTCTGCTAAGTGTACTTAAGACTGATGGAAATAAAGAAAGCAACTCTGTAGAAAAGTAGGAGGTATGTAAGAAATATATAAGGAATGGGAATACATTTTTCTTTGAGGGTAAAATAAAGTAATCTTGGGCTAAATCAGATGGGTTGTTTGGAGAGAAATGGCTTGGGACAAAATCTGAAGGCAAAGGAAAGTTGTAGAAGGTACGTGAAGGGAAATCTTTGGAAAGAAAATTTGTGTGTGGTAAGGATGGATGAAGTCTGCCATGGATGGGTTTTAAAACTACACTGGTGTAACATTAAAAATCTGCTTTTTATTCCTTTGGAAAGACAAAGTTTTATTGGATTGTTGATCTGCTCTTGATAAGAAAATGTAAACAAAGTGTTGTTTTGTTTTGTTTTCTCTTTTGTCTGCCAGGAAAACCAGAGCTTTAGGTTTCATCTTTATCAAGTCTGATTACTTAAAGTTAAAACTTCTCAATGGTAAACAAGCTATGTTTTGCTAACAACTATATAATGCTACATATTTGCCTTTGGAACCTCTTAATGCCATCGTGGATAAATAAATAAAGTTTAAAATTTGTAATGATCTGTAAACTTATTTAGAATGTGCTCCTGGGGCGCCTGGGTGGTGCAGTCGGTTAAGCGTCCGACTTCAGCCAGGTCACGATCTCGCAGTCCGTGAGTTCGAGCCCCGCGTCAGGCTCTGGGCTGATGGCTCAGAGCCTGGAGCCTGTTTCCGATTCTGTGTCTCCCTCTCTCTCTGCTCCTCCCCCGTTCATGCTCTGTCTCTGTCCCAAAAATAAATTTAAAAACGTTGAAAAAAATTAAAAAAAAAAAGAATGTGCTCCATCACTTCCTGAGGTTTGAACAAACTTTCCCAAGACTTCAATAGTAAATGAAGTCTTTTTGACCAATTAGGCCTTTTTATGTGGTGTGCTAAGTTACTTGGAGGAGCATTGTCAAATAATGGTAAACCTTGGGTTATATTGCTTGGGTAAATTCTGTAACTGCTCAGAGATATATGCAATTCCTAAAGTTTTATTTTGTTCTGCTATAAGATCCTCCATTGATATTCTGATTATCAAAGTGTCATGCACCACAGAAATAACTGAATTCCCTTGTCAATTGCATCATAATGAACTCTTAACAGATCTTTAAAAATGTCCGTTTCTGAGATTTTATAATTTATAATTGTTTTTATTTTCTCACAAAACATATTTCATCTTCTAGGAGAGTCACAAAGAAAAGACTCTTAGGACAAATAGAGGTATTTGAAGTCTTTCAAATTAATACTAAAATGGGTAAGAATTTCGAGAACTAAAAAGCTGCATTCAAACTGAACAAGAATTAGGAACATGGGACTAAATGAATTGAGGAAGATTATAGTTTTGTGACTCTTGTTGGAAATATTTCTGGTTCTCTCATGTTTGCTCTTCCAGATTAAAGAAACATTCTCTTCAGATATCTATAAAATACAGAGATGTCATCAAATATTAACTTGTAAACTGAAGCATTGAATTTATTTTTATACCTAAAACCTCTGAAATTCAAACACTCTCAGTGAGTTTTCTTTGTTTTATGGCCATTGCAGTTATTTGCATAAGTTCAATAATAATATTTTCCTTGTAACAGGACACCATTGGAAATACTGGTTATTTTATGAAGGCTTTGACTGGAATGTCCTATCTGAGAGAGAGACATGCATAGACTGAGAAATGACCCTACAGCTTTAAGGAACTGAGGTTGACTTTATGAAACATGGAGCCAATAAAGCCCCTTGGAAATGTTGGCCACATACCTTGCTTACAGAGTTCCACGCAGCCTCACCAGGTGAGTAAAGAATGTCACTTTCTGGCAGGTGCAGGAACCTCAGGATAGGACCTTGTGAAGAGGAACTCACCCAATTCCACAGGTATTGCAGGCCTGTATGACTGGAAGTACTTGGCTTGGCCTCTGGCATGGAGAGGCTACAAAAGTTCAGTCTGGAGATTCCTTATAAAGGGTTCCAGCCAGGCAAACTTTAAAAGATCCTTCCTTATGATCAATGACTCTTCTTGCTGAGCTTGTGTGAAATAATTAGGCCAAGTTTCTTAAGACTGGACTTGTTTTACAAATGAATTAGCCTTGATTTGGTTATCTCTGGAAATGAGGGTTTTTAGAAAAATAATGCACATTTATGGATGTTAAATCCTAGTTGTCTTTAAATGTTTGCCTAAAATAGACAACTTGAGGTAAACTTGAGAGGTCCTGTCACAATAGCCCAGGTTATCCTGTGGGGATAATAGAACCCCATGGCTATATTATTTAAACAACTGGAAAATGGGATGGATTCCCCCAAAAACTGTAGGCAAGGACTTTTCTCACTGCAGACCTATCAAGAGATAAAGACGATAGTGCTTTATTATTCATTTGAGGCTGGGTTAATTAATAAATCTCTAAGTACGCAAACGATGTCCTCCATAAATCTGATCTGAAAGTTACTAGAAACCTACCCCAAAGACCTGGTTTATTCAAAGGATGGAAAGTCTCATGCAACAGGGGATTATCTCCAAAATAAAAGGGCCCTTACTGGGTCATATTATGTACTCTCACTGCAGTAAGTGAGAGGGGCACTCTTCATGGGCTCCTGTAACTAAATGAAACCTGTATACCCTTTACAGGAAGTCAATGAGCAAACTCATGTGCCTTCTTATTCCCAGGAAACTGTGCAAGACCTCAAACCTCCCTTATGATGGTTGTACCTTTCTTTTACACTTTCCTTTCCCAATTTATACTAACGTTCCTTCTTACGATGGGTCATTCAGAAGATCACTACAGATATTTGAGTTACAAACTGGAAAGACCAATCTGATCCCTGCTGCCTGTTCCCACTCCCATAGGAGGATGCTTCAAGCCTGACATCTAAAAACCTCACTGGCAGCACTGGTAGACACTGGGCTTGTAATTTGCTCTAACAAAATGCTGTGTATACATTCCATATTACCACAAAAATATTTCTGGATTTCTAACTGACATGAATACTTAAATTGGCGCTTTAAACAATCCCTCTCTTTCCTTTAGTGATTGGCTAAACTTCTGGACTGGAGGATTTTTGTCAACTACCAAAGGACTTTTCTTAGGGCTTCTCTCTTATTCTAACTATGGTTTGCTGTTTTTCTCTCATGTCTCTTTGCCTGATGCCATTACTCCATCACTAAAATAACTTCAAGCCAACATATGGGCCTTGCTACTTAAGAAGGCCCACCTTGGATTCAGCGGCTTATGCCTTTTGTAACTTGTCTATATGTTCCCCAGCGGACCAATATTGACCCGGACAACTCTACGCCCCTCCTCAGCAGAAAGAAGATACAGAAGATGAGACCTTCCATCTTCATCAACCTTAAATATTTAAGGGTCGACATTGTTTAGGGGGCATATGATGAGGGAGCATGAGGCAGGCTGAGGGGTAAAGCACAAGCTAGCCACGCTCCCCACCCCAGGTGGGACCTGAGTGTGATTCCTTGGACACTCTTGACTACCCAAGAACAAAGAAATGGGGCTTAAGCCCTTGCCATGGTAATGTGGGAAACTAAGGCAGAGGAAAAATTAAATTTCCTTACTGCCTGTAGCCCATTGACAAGTCCCTGAAATGGGCAGAGTGACCTCCCTCGAGGACCTCAGCTGCCTCAATGATGACACTTTGCTAGGGGCAAAAGAGAACCTTAGCTTAATGTTACCCCAACCTTGAGGGCCCTGTAGGTCAACTTCTTTTATTTCAATTGCCCCAAGATATATGCTGGCAACCATACTCCAAGCTTATG
>NW_024420170.1:1420613-1432313 GCF_014898765.1 Herpailurus yagouaroundi | reverse complement strand
TGAGGTTTTTATTAAATAGTAACAAATGGCATTTCCCTAGGAACAGCTAGCCCCTCAAGGTCCTGAAAACCTTGCTTCCAAAGTTTCTTAAAGATGTACTCTATCCCCGTCCCCCTGCCAACCTGAGGGTATATAATAATGAGTTACCCATCAGGACCCCAGTGCAGTTCTTCCTGCACATGTGTCCTGTCCCCATGACTTAATAAAATCATGTTTTTTTGCACCAAAGATGTTTTCAAGAACTCTTTCTTGGCCATTGGCTCTGGACCACCACCACTATCAACCCCAAACATCATTAGACAGCAGAACTCCAACCACTGTCTGCTATAGATGCCTTCATTCTGAAGAGCACACAGTTAAGACATTTGCAGTCTTCTTCAGGATCAGCTATGTGCAGGAAATGGCCCATTCAAGGACTAGTGTCCCAGAGCCACTTTACAAATACCTGAGGGAAAGTCACAAGCCAGACCCTGGTAACTATGAGTCATTACTGGCCTCAAAGGACAGGGAAAAAAAAAAGCCAATGCCAGAAACTTTCCACCTCTTTCTGAAGGACACAGCGCAGGAGGTTTCCCTTGGTCCTAGTGTGCACTAGTAAGAACATTGTTCTTACTCCTGAGGCAACCGTCTTGCCAGGAGATTGTGCTGGTCTCTTCATTTTTTGCTATTTTGCATTCTCTTCTGTTAAGACAGAACTTTGGCCTTTTCTGTATCCTTCTCCATCCTGTTTCTCTTTTCCAAGAAAATTCTCCCTGTTGTCCATTCAGGGACAGTGTCTCAGAGCCAATTTTTTTTTTCTATTTTTAACTTGAGTGTCAGGCCATATTCTTGTCACTCTGGGATATGTTGGGCCACGGGGTCCCTCAAAAATTGCCTTCCAGTACTATGTTGACAAAGGTAAGCCCAGGGCATTTCAAGGGGCCCAGCAAGAATGCTTGTTTGTGGTCAGGGTAATCGATATTGGGAGTGACCTATCCTTACTTCTGGGACAAGAGGTCCGTGGAGCTAGACATTTCATTCTCAGCTTGGTCCCATTCTCAGCTGAAATGAAAACCTTTGGCCCTTTGTGTAGCCATTCCAATTCCCTGACTGTATTGATCATTATGTCTGGGGTCCCAGGCAAGGGCAATGAGGCTGTCACCCATATAATGAGTTCCCAGCCATTCCTAATTAGCTCTGACTCTGGTCTGTGCTAACAAAGAGCAATAAGTTTCTGATGTCCCAAAGGAAAGATTGACTTCCTGGGAGTACTTGGTGTTCAGCTGGCTGATCTAAGAAATGATGGCTACACAACTTGTTTCCCTCCCTGGCCATTAAAGATGTTTTCACTCTGAAGAGCAGTTAGTTCACCCAGGTGCAGTATTTTTGAGGACCTTCTTAGCACAGAAAGAGACCATTCAAGAACTACTGCACAACAGCCCAGTTCCAAACACTTAAGCAGTAGCCTGGAGCACAAACCTGCTGCCTTTGAATCACTGCTACTCTCTATCCACTGATAGGATTGGAAGGGAAAAGAGTGAACTCCAGAAGCTTTCCCTTTCTGAAGTATGAATGCAGCCATCTTGCCTTTGGGCTCCTACTGTAGATGATGGAGATTTTCCTTTGCCCTAGCCCATACGTGTTTCTTATCTATATATTTCTCATTCCTGACACCGTCAGCTTGCCAGGGGATTGTACTAGTTATTTCATCCTCAGATCTATCCCATTCTCATCTCTCATAAGTAACATTGTCCCTCGGTGTATCTATTTCTATCCTTTTACTCTTTTTTCATCTTTCTTTTATTTTTGACGGAGGGAGAGAGAGAGAGAAGAGGGAGGGAGCACACAAGCAGGGGAGGGGCAGAGAGAGAGGGATGGAGGATCCAAAGCAGGCTCTGCGTTGACAGCAGAGAACCCCATGTGGGGTTTGAACTTGTGAACCACAACATCATGACCTGAGCCAAAATCGGATGCTTAACCAACTGAGCCACACAGGCGTCTCATCCTTTTCCTCTTTTTAAAACTAGATCCTCCATGGGCCAATCAGGGCCCTGGAGCAATTCCTTCTGGTTTTAATTGGGGATTCTGGATGAGTTCTTGTGACAACAGAATAGGTTGGGCCATAGGAGCCCTGGGAACTTGCCTTCCAGATCTATATTGACAACATTAGATGTAGGTCAGTGGAAAGTACCCAGCACAGAATATTTGTGTGTAGCTAGGTCCAAAGGTGTTGGGAGGGAGCTGTCCTACTTCAGGGGCAAGGACAAATAGAGGGAGACATTTCATTCTCAACTTTATTTCATTCTCATCTAAAATGAAAGCTGTCCATAGAGTCATTCCCATTCCGTCGCGATTTGCTCACTAGGACTTGGTTTGCAGGCTGGGTTGGGCAGTGAGGCTGTCAATCACACAGTGAGCTCCCAGGCATTGGTGGTGAGTTCTTACTCTGCTTCTGTGCTAACCAAGAGTAATGCGTTTCTGACAACTCAAAGGAAAGATTGCCCTGCTGTCAGAGAACATTTAATGCTTGGCCTAAGGTGCTGAAAAGCACATAATCCACGCATACAAGATATGTTCCAGGACCTAGGCAGTGCAGAAAGTGGACATCCAAAAACTAATGGGTCACAGGAACCAAGGTTCCAAACACTTGAGCAACAGCCTGGAGCATGGACCCACTACCCCTGAATCCCTGCTACCTCTATCCCCTGATGGGAAGGGCAGGAAAAAGAGCCAAGGCCAGAAGTTTTCCCTCTCCAGAAGGAAATATGCAGACCTCTTGCAGACTGGGCTTTCAGCAGGCTTCCCTTTAGAGGTTTTGTTTGTCTCTGGCCACAGGTGTTTCTGACTTCTTAGAACCTTGCCAGGAAATTGTGCTGACACTTCATTTTAATCTTTGTCCCATTCTCATCTATAATGAAGCACTTTGGCCTTCCGCAGTCCCATTTCAATACCTTTTTTTTTTCTTTTTGCAAAATAGTTTCTCCCTGCCATTCAGAGCCAGTGTCTTGGAGAACTAGCCTTTCCTTTAAGTTGGGGCATCTGGTCAAGTCCTTATGTTTCTGGCATAGGTTGGGCCACAGGACCCCTCATTATTTAGCTTTCAGAACTATGTTGACAATGGGAGATATAGGGTCGTTGAGGGTGCCCAGCAGAGGGTCCATGTGTAGGCAATGCCAGGGTTTGGGATGGAGCTGGCCTTACTTCTGGTTGAAGGAGAAACTATGTTAGACATTTCATTCCCAGCTTTATCCTAATCTCCTCTGTTATATAGAGACTTTGTCTTCCATACAGCCCTTATCATCAATTTTCTGTTTTCATAATGAGGTCATGGGTGACAACCAGGAGGAATTGGTTTCTCAGCCACACAGCCAACATCCAGGATTTTTGCTGAACTACCACACTTGGTCTGTGCTATGTGAGAGCAATAAGTTACTTTATACCAGAGAACAATGACCCTCCTGTTCATGAGCACTTGTTGCTTGGCTGGCCCTGGTAATCTCTGTGATGGGTAGCCAGCTTGTCTCCTTCCACTGGCTGAGAATGAAGATCGAAATATCTTCATTATCTAAGGCAGATGGATCAGGCACGCAGAGTAGACTGCAGTACTATTCAGCCCCCAAAAATCCCTCACAGGGAGTACTGAACCATGACTTGATTAGAAAACCTAGAGCACCAACGGGAACAGGGATCTGCTACCAATGAATCACTGCTCTTTCTGTGCCCTGAGGGGTAGGGCATACAAAGGAGCCCATGTCGGAAGGATTCTTTCTCTTTGAAAGAAAAGTGCAGGCCTCAGGACAACTGGGCACACAGGTGTAGGCAGTGGATTGTTCCCTTTTCCCCAGCCCACAGGTGTTTCTTACTACAGACAACAGCTTCTCAGGAGATTGTGCTAGGCACTTCCTTCTCAGCTCCATCCCACTCTCATTTGTAATGAAGCACTTTGTACCTCTGTGTATTTATTTGCATCCTTTTGCTCTTTTTTTTTCAAACTAGGATCTCGCTGGAATCCATTCAGAGTCCGTGTCCCAGAGCAATATCCTCCACTTTGAACTGGAGCTCTGGATGAGTCCTGGGGACTCTGAGTAGACTGGCAACAGGACCTCTTGTAACTTGCCATTAGAACTCTGTGCACAATGAGAGGCCTAGGGCATATGAAGATGCCAAGCTCTGTATGTATGGATGTGTGTGTAGGTGGTCCCAGAGGTTTAGGGAGGGACTGGCCATACACATGTATCTGGGATAAAAGAAGATAGATAGATGTGCCCAGCAGCATAATCCAATTCCCATGCATAATGTAGAGCCTTGGCCTCCCTTGTAGCCATTCCCACCAATTTGCTAATTTCTAAGCCTTGGGTCACATTAAGGGATGATTGGGCTTTCACTCCCACAAGCAGAGCCCAAAGATTGGTGCTAAACTTCCACTATGGTCCTGTGCTCTTGAGAGCAAACAGCACCTTTATATCAGAGGAGGGATGGCCTTCTTGTACCTGAGTCATTGGTACTTGGCCAGCTCTGGTAAGTGCAGTGAAGTACAGAGATGCCTTAATTCTGTGTCACACATGGCTACCATATGCACACTAGGCTTTGGGACCTGGTCAGCACAGAGAGGGCCCTTTCAAGAACTATTGCATCAAGTCCAGTTTGCAAACACTAGATCACCAGTTGGGAGCAGGAAGCCCTGGACTCTGAATCAATGCTGCATCTATTCCCTGATGGGAAGGACAGGAAAAACCTCCCAAACCTCTTTTCCCTCTGTTTCTAAAGAAAGAATACACAGCTCCTGCAGAATTTCACTCTCATGTGTAGCCAATGGAGGTTTCCTTTGACACCAGCCCTCAAGTGTTTTTTACGCCCCAGACAGCCAGCCTGCCAGGAGATAGGAGTAGGCACTTAATTCTAACTTTAGCCCATTCTGTTCTGTAAGGAAGAACTTTAGTCCTCCAGGTCCGTATTTTCATTTTGTTGCTCTTTGTTCAAACTAGGTGCTACCTGGGATCCATTTAGAGCAAGAGGCTCAAAATAGTGTCCTCTGTTTAGAAGATTCCAGGATCCATGGGGCTGTGTCAGGTACACAGCCTGGGTGCAAACATTGGTGCAGAGTGCCCAGTCAGTTCCTGAGCCAATGGACAGCTGTCAATTTCTGGTATCCCAGAGGAAAGCAGGCCCCTCTGTTGCTGAGGGCTTGGTGCTTAGTCAGCTGGAGTAATTGCAGGGATAGGTAGCCAGCTGGCCTCCCTCCCCTGGCCGACAGAGGTGCCTTCATCCTGCAGAGTAGATGGTTCATGCATGCACACCATGCTCCAGGTCCTCGTTAGGGTACAAAGGGACTTTGAAAGGAATACTGCACCAGGCTGGGTTCTAACCTCTTGACCATAAGCCACAGTCGAATCCCTGCAGCTCCTGTCTACTAGTGGGAAAGGGCAAGAAACACACCCAAAGACAGGGATTTCCCTCTCTTTTTGAGGGAAGAATTCAGCCCCCTTGCTGACAGGGCCCCCAGGTGTAGGCTGTAGGGGGCTCCCTTCACCAAAGCCCACATGTATTGCTTCTTTCTGAGACAGCCAGCTTGCTAAGAATATGGCACTAGTCACTTCATTCCCCACATCATCCCATTCTCATCCCTAATGAATAACTCTGGCCCTCCATGGATCCATGTTCACCCTTTTGCTCTAATTCCAAATTAGGTCCTCTCTGGGGTCCATTGCATGTAGTCTCTCAGCGGAATATCCTCAGCATTCTGCTAGGGATCCTAGTCCAGTACTTGTGACTGTGCAATAGGTTTGGCCACAGGGCTCCTGGCAGGTTGGTGTCAAAACCATGGAGGTATTCAGAGGCCTAGGGTTCTGGGAGGTCCCAGAAGAGAACATTTTCACTTCTACTGGGTCAGAGATATGGGAAAGGAGCTGGTCCCCTTTCTTAGCTGAGGGTACATGAAGTTGCATAGCCCCTTTCCAGATAGATCCTGTAGCCATTGGAATTATTGACCTTTGGCCCTCCTTAGAGCCACGCCCTTTCCTTGGCTCTAGGTCTATGTCCCTGTTTAAACTTAGGAGCCCTGGAGCTGTCACTCACTCAGCTGGTGCCCAGGGATAGATTTTCACAGAAGCCTGTGCATATGGCAGGTGGGCACCAAGCAAGGCAGCCCAGCCGCTGCTAATGGCAGCACTTGCACTTGCTTGGACATGGATTTACCTTCCAGCTGGGGCAGAGGGGCCAGAGGGAACACAGGCATCGGTGCTGGGTGCAGGGCACAGCAACAAGGAGGTTTCTGGGTCAGGTGCCAAGGCACGAACAGCCCTGTGCATTAGGCAGTGCCATAGCAGCCCCAGCGGCCCAGCAAAGCCACCCTGTGGTCATGGTGTGGCAACCATGGCATTGGACAGTGCAGTGCTGTTCTCCTTCAGCATACTCAACAGTAGCAACGGTGACAGTTCTGGCTGGCAGGATGAGGTTTACAAGAGCCCCAAGGACAGTGGCAGAAGGCAGGGACTGGCAGATAGGGTGGAACCCATGAGGGCAGCACCTGGTCTTTGCCTCCTTACCAGTTCACTTTTCCCATCCCACATTTGGAGGATTAATGTGCTCTCACACATGTACCCTCACATGAAAGGGATATGCATGATGCGATGTGTTGAACAAAGCCAGGAATAACTAATGAGGATGAACTGAGTCAAGATTCTGGCCAGTGTGCAATATGCTTGGAAGAAATGCAGAGGGAGGTACTAAGGCAGGGTTGCCTTGCCTGTTAACATATCATTAAAGTTGTACTGGTTGAAAAGAAATAGATCTTTGCCCTGAGCGTCATTCACATATTGTAACGACTTCCCATTTTACAATTATTCTTGTCTTTTCAAGATACTTGAAAGCCTTAGGGGATCTGAGGATCAGTTCCTGTGGCAAAACAAAAACAAACACAAAAATACAGGCCTACTTGGCCAAAAATCCGAGTACTTAGAGACTCATGCAGAGATGAACCAGCATACAGCGAAGACTATCCTGCTGAAGAGCCAGGGGCCCTTTGGACAAACATATGCCACAGTCACAAGGAATGGACCTGAATCCCCAGTTGAGGGCCCAGGTTATAACTCTAAGACACATGAGATGGAGCCCAGGGAGGGATCAGAGTGAAAATAGAGCAAAGGAGTGACAGTGGATAGAGGGAGGGCCAGAGTTCTGCATCGGGGATAAGAATGAGATCATGTGGAGAGTGATGTGACTAGCACCGTCTTCCCCAGATTGCTGAGTGATGACCCAGGAGTGAGAAAGACCTGTGGGCTTGGCAAACGGTCTGAAAATCCATCTGAAAGTACTGTCAGCAAGAAGCCTGCCCAGATTCTTCCTTCAGCATCAGAAGGAAAGACCTGGCTCTGGGTGTGTGTCCTGCCCATGCCATCGGTCCATAGGTGTAGCAGTGATACAGCTGTAGTAGGGACGTGCTCCTGGCTGATGGGAAAGAATTTGGAAGTGGGACTTGGTGCAGTATTCCACCCAAAGGTACTTTCTGTGCTGACAAGTTACTGTAGCATCCTGCCCACATGAAAACCTGCTGTTCTTCCCAAACGAAGGGGTCTCCATTAGTGAGGGGAAGAAGGCCAACTGGCTACCCATGCTCATGCATACTCTAGCCAGGTAAGCAACACCATGTGCTCTGGAACGGAAGGTCCGGGTTTCCTCTGGTATATTAGACCCAGAGAGCCATCAATTTCCTCAGGAACTGACTGGGAACTGGCACCATTCATACAGCCATGGCTGTGTAAATGTAACACACACTAATGCTCCTGGAAGGTGAATGGAGACCTAGCTAGAAAAGCAGCAATGGCATGGGGATGAGTATGAGCAGTGCCAAACTTACGCATCTCCAAAGGGAATGGCACCCATCTAGGAAAGAGATATCTGTATTAATTAAATCTTGATTCAGACAGGAGGCTGGTTCCCTTCCTCAAACGTCCAGCCTGCCTACACACAAGCATTCTCCACAGGGCCCCTGCAGATATCCTAGGCCTGGTGATGTCCACAAATTCTGAAGCCCAATTCCCATGGCCCCTGTGGCCAAACCTCTTGCACATTCACCAGGGTTGTACCAGACTCCTCACTTAATAATAAAGTATATGACTCTGAGACACCGACTCTGACGAGATCCCAGGGAGAACCATGCTGCCAAAGAAGAGCAATTATTTATCCTTGTTATAATACCCTGCTAAGAAACAAGAGCTACAGGACAGAGGGTCAGCTGACCTCTGGGACATCAGACTCTGAGAACCCTCTGTTGACTCAGGAAATGACCAGAAACTTGCCTATAATCATTGGAATTTTGTTCTGGACAGGGCAGCCCCATAGCCTTGGTGGGTGACTGTGACGAAGTGGGAAAAGCAGCAACGGGATAGGAAGTTGAGTCCAAGTTCTGCATTCCAATGGACACGGGTCAAATCAAAGAAGGAGATATCTGTATCATCCCTTCATCTTCTCCCACACAGGAGGCA
Organism: Herpailurus yagouaroundi; assembly: GCF_014898765.1. Taxonomy (NCBI): domain Eukaryota; kingdom Metazoa; phylum Chordata; class Mammalia; order Carnivora; family Felidae; genus Herpailurus; species Herpailurus yagouaroundi. The sequence continues at coordinate 1,423,851 of NW_024420170.1, read as the reverse complement.
GGATCCCTCCCAAACCACTGGCTTCAACTACCCTCAAGCATTCTCCCTGGGTATCTTTACACACCCGAGGTGTGGGGTTGGCCACAAATTTTAAAACGATCTGGAGGAGGACCCAAAGTAAAACCTGTATCACCATCCAAAGGACAACACCAAACCTCCAAGCTGAAATAAGAGGATATTCTTCTAAGACACTGATTCTGGATAAACTCCATGCAGAAACTGTTTAGACAAAAAAGGCTAAGTGTTGGAAATGGAGACATAGACTCCCAGAGTTCTTCATCACACTTGATATTTGGAGAATGTTGAGAATGAAGTACCCAGCACAGTCTCCTATCATGCTACTTGTATTTGGAATTAGAAATGCCCGTGTGCTTCGGCAAAGGGAGCCCTGTGAAAGGGCACACCTGAAGTTTCTGTCAGCAAGAAACCTCCATTCATTCTTTTGGAACCAGAGATTTATGGCTATGTCTGTCCCTCCAACATTTTGTATCAGTTGATGGAGACAGCAGTATTTGAGGTGTCGCTATTGGGTTCTCCTGGCACTTGCTCAGGAGTCTGGAACAAGGACTTTGTTCCCTATTCCTGGAAAAGGCTCTTCCTGTACTGACCACGGCTTGGTCCATGTGAAAACTGTGCTTCCTGGAATGAAGGCAACTCAATCATCCAGCTCAGGGAGGAAAGATGGCTCCCTTCACCTCCCATACCACAGCAAGCCAAGCAACAAGCACTCAGGGAAAGGACATCTTTCCTTTGTTCGATCAGAACCTGAGAGCTCTCCCTGAGCACAGGGGCAGAGTGGGAGTTTGATGAATACCCAGAGGTGCCGGCTGCGTGGCTCCTAAGGGGGAAAAAAGTCAGAAATAAATCAAGGGGAAGGAAATGGGCCCAAGGAGGGAGGGGGACAAAGTTCGACATTTCTAGTGGGAATTAAGGCCCACTTGGAAAGAAGATGTCTTCCTTCATTGACCCTTGGTCAAAAGGAGGCCAGCTCTCTGGTGCAGCCTTCACACAAACATCATTTCTGGGGCAACTACAAATCCCTGAGCCTATCGAGGGCCACATACTTCTGAAACCCAATGAATTAATGAAGAAGGAACCCTGTGGGAAAATCTCTCCAGCAGTCACAAGGACTAGGTTAGACTCCCAGGTGGAAAGCAGAGGATATGACTGTGAGACACTGACTCTGCACGGATTGTGGGAAGAACCCTGTTTCTAAAAATGAGCAAAAATGTGTGATGGTGATAAGGAGCGCCAGACCTCTTCAGAGGTAGGAAAGGGATTTATATGGAGAAAACGGAGCCCAGCACCAGCTCCAAGCAACCTGGCTGTGGGAAGAAGAAACACCAGAAGCCTTAGGCAACATCACCATCTAGCGTCCGCATCTGGGAGTCCTGTCAGCATCAGGCCTGCCTTATTCCTTCAGAAGGACCTAGAGAGACTTGGACTTTGCTTTTCTTACTTTTCCCACCATTGAATAGAGTGAGCAGTGACAGTGCTGTGGCCGTCAGGTGCCTCCAGGTCTTCCTCCATAGTGTGGAAAGGGGCATTGGGGCCCTCTTCCTGTAAAGGGCTGTTTCTGGGCTGACCAGTTTCCGAAACCTCCTGCCCCTGTGTGAACTTTCTGCTTTCCAGAAGGAAGGCCCCTCCATCAGGCAGAGAAATGAGGCCAGCAGGGTCCCCTCTCCCCACCCCTTGTTACAAACAGCCAATCACCAGGCTCAGGGATTGGAGGGCTATTCTCCTTTGGGATATCCCATGCTCATGGTTGTCACTGAGTGAGGAACTGAGTGGGCACCCAAAGCCCATCCCTTGGTGCCCTTCGTGTGAGTGCCAGCTCCATGGCTCACAAGGGTGAACAAAGAATGAGTATGAATAACAGTAAAGGAAAGGGAATGGCTCTAGCCTGGACCAAAGGGAGTTCAATATTTTCATCCAGTGGGAATGTGATCAAAGTGGACAGGACATGTTAAACTTCATTTTCCCTAGGCATGGAGGCCAGCTCCTTCCTGATACATCCGGCCCAGCCTCCACACAAACAGTTCTCGGCTGGATCCCTTCGAATGGCCTAGGGCTCTTGATGTCCATGGAGTCCTGAAACCAAAATGCCAGGGCTCCTTTGGCTCAGCCTGGGCCACAAGTCATAAGGGCTGGTCCACACTGGACATTTGCAAGCCAGTGCTATGACTGCGTGCCTGAATTTGTGGGGATCACAAGAGGAACCGTGGTGGAGAATAAGCAATGTCATGAAACTTGATACACCGAAAGTCAGAGTTCTTCATTAAGGATGAGACTTGGGTAATGTTTAGAACAATATGACCAGCACAATATATTAGCATGCTGGCTTGCTCAGGCCTGAGAAGAACCATATGTTGAGTTGGCTAAATAGTACCTCAAAAGATGTCCCTGGGAGCCCTGTGATCCACATTATCCCTTAAGAAATAGAGGGAAACGGGGAGCCTGGGTGGTTTAGTCGGTTGGGCGTCCGACTTCAGATCAGGTCATGGTCTTGCAGTCCGTGGGTTTGAGCCCTGTATCGGGCTCTGTGCTGATAGCTCAGAGCTTGGAGCCTGCTTCAGATTCTGTGTCTCCCTCTATCTCTGCCCCTCCCCCTGCTCATGCTTTCTCTCTCTCTGTCTCTTAAAAATGAATTAAAAAACATTAAAAAAAGAAAAGGAAGCTTTGGCTTCTGTTGTCCTTCTGCACATCGTGTCAGTAGACAGGGGCAGCAGTTATTCTGAGTCATGAAGAATATGCTTCCCTGTGATGATCATAGGTTTGAATGAGGCTATGGTGCACCATTTATTCAAAAGGATTTTTGTGTGCTGGTCAGTTCATGAAGCATTCTGCACACTCACAGTCTGCCTTTTCTTCCAAATGAGAGTATCTCAGAGAATAATTGGGAAGATGGCGGCGTAGGAGGACGCTGGGCTCACCGCGCGGACTGCTGATCACTTAGATTCCACCTACACCTGCCTAAATAACCCAGAAAACCACCAGAGGATTAGCAGAACGGAGTCCCCGGAGCCAAGCGCAGACGAGAGGCCCATGGAAGGGGGTAGGAAGGGCGGCGAGGCGGTGCGCGCTCCACGGACTGGCGGGAGGGAGCCGGGGTGGAGGGGCGGCTCGCTGGCCAAGCAGAGCCCCCGAGTCTGGCTTGCAAAAAGCGGAAGGGCCTGACGGACTGTGTTTCCACAGCAAGCGCGACTTAGCGTCTGGGAGGTCATAAGTTAACAGCTCT
>NW_024420170.1:1374281-1400613 GCF_014898765.1 Herpailurus yagouaroundi | reverse complement strand
TTTGGGAAGACCTTTATCTCTCCTTCTATTCTAAATGACAGACTTGCTGGATAAAGGATTCTCGGCTGCATATTTTTTCTGTTCGTCACATTGAAGATTTCCTGCCATTCCTTTCTGGCCTGCCAAGGTTCAGTAGATAAATCCGTCACTAGTCTTAACTCCCTTTATATGTTAGAGCATGTTTATCCTTAGCTGCTTTCAGAATTTTCTCTTTATCCTTGTATTTTGCCGGTTTGACTATGATATGTCATGCAGAAGGTAGATTCAAGTTATGTCTGAAGGGAGTTCTCTGTGCCTCTTGGATTTCAGTGCCTTTTTCCTTCCCCAGATCAGGGAAGTTGTCAGCTGTGATTTCTTCAGGTATACCTCCAGCACCTTTCCCTCTCTTCCTTCTCTGGAATCCCAATTATGCATATGTTATTATGTTTAATTGTGTCACTTAGTTCTCTAATTCTCCCCTCATACTCCTGGATTCTTTTATCTTTCTTTTTCTCAGCTTCCTCTTTTTCCATAATTTTATCTTCTAATTCACCTATTCTCTCCTCTGCCTCTTCAATCCGAGCTGTGGTCACCTCCATTTTATTTTGCAGCTCATTTATAGCATTTTTTTAGCTCCTCCTGACTGTTTCTTAATCCCTTGATCTCTGTAGTAATAGATTCTTTACTGTCCTCTCTACTTTTTTCAGGACCAGCAATTAATTTTATGACTATTATTTTAAATTCATTTCCTGCTACATTGCTTAAATCATTTTTGATCAGTTTGTTAGCTGTCGCTACTTTCTGGAGTTTCTTTTGAGGAGAATTCTTCCATTTCGTCATTTTGGATAGTCCCTGTAGTGGAGTGGAGCTGCAGGGCTCTTTCTCTGTGCTGTCTGGAGTAACTTGCATTGGTGGGTGGGGCCGCAGTCAGACCTGATATCTGCCCCCAGCCCACCACTGGGGCCACAGTCAGACTGGTGTGACCTTATCTTCCCCTTTCCCAGGGGCAGGACTCATTGTTGAGTGGTGTGGCCCCTGTATGGGATACTTGCATACTGCCAGGCTTGTGGTGCTGCTTCGATGGGATCTGGCGTATTAGCCAGGGTGGATCTGCAAGGTGCACAGGGGCAAGAGGGGCAGACTCAGCTCGTTTTGCCTTCAGTGGTCTGCTTTGGGAGGGGCCTGCAGCACCAGGAGTGAGGCAGACCCGTTGGAAGGATGGATCCACAGAAGCACAACGTTAGGTGTTTGAGCAGTGCAAGCAAGTTCTGTGACGGGAACTGGTTCCCTTAGGGAATTTGGCTGGGGGATGGGCGACGGAGATGGAGCTGGTGAGCGCCTTTGTTCCATGCCAAGCTGAGCTCTGTCCTCTGGGGCTCAACAACTCTCCCTCACAGTGTCCTCTAGCCCTCTTGCTCTCAGAGCAGAGCTGGTGACTTATTACATTCCAGATATTAAGTCCTGGCTGGCTATCAGAACACACTCCATCTGGCCCCTCCTGTTTTGCAAGCCAGACTCGGGGGCTCTGCCTTACCAGGTGGGCTGCCCCTCCACCGCCCTGGCTCCCTCCCGCCACTCCGTGTAGCATGCACCGCCTCTCCACCCTTCCTACCCTCTTCCGTGGGCCTCTTGTCTACGCTTGGATCCGGAGAGTCCTTTCTGCTAGTCTTCTAGCAGTTTTCTGGGTTATTTAGGCAGATGTGGGTGGAATCTTAGTGGTCAGCAGAACGTGGTGAGCCCAGCGTCCTCCTACACTGCCATATTCCTCTCCAGCACTTCTTTGTTTAATAGACATGGGAAGTATGGAACTCCCTACTTCTCCATCATGCTTTCCTGCCCCTCCCTCCAAATATTTTTTTACTTAGTCAAACCACATATTAGTTGAAAGATGGTTTAACCACACTGTTGTTTCATAGATTTGGAAATATGTCACTTTCCATTTAAGCCTCACATAAGTTTTCAACCACTTGTTAGTGAAAACAGATGTTAACTGAAAGATGCTTTACCCACAGTATTCTTTCAGAGTTCTGTGTATGCAACTTTCCATGTAGGCTCCACATAGGTTTTCAAACACTTCTAACTTAGTGAAACGAAAGGTTAGTTGAATGATGGTTTCACCACAGTGATTCACAGAGGTGAGTGTACGGCACTTACCGCATAGGCCCTGGATAGTTTTCCAACACTTCTATCTTAGTGAAATGAGAGGTTAGTTGAAAGATGGTTTCCCCACAGTGTTTCATAGAGTTGAGTATATGACACTTTCGGTGTAGGCCTCACATTTGTTTTCAAACAATTTTAACCTAAGGAAACGAGATGTTAGTTGAAAGATAGTTTCCCCAACGCCCTGCTTGACAGAGTTGTGGATATGGAACTTTCTGCATAGTCTCTGGAAAGGTTTACAACCACTTCTAACTGCTGGACTTGGGCCAACATGGCAGAGAAGTAAGGAGAATCCATACTTCCAACATATCTCAAAGTAGTGTCAAAACCAAAGGACTTTGAACACCAGAGCCTGGGAGGAAAAGAGACTGAATCTACTAGGAAGAAAATGTGAAAGCTGGAAAAAAGATAGGAAACTGCGAACGGAGGGAAGTAAAAAAAAAGGTCGTGTGGGCATGGAGGGGAGGTACCCCCTTCTTCAGAGAGACAAAGGGAAGAGAAAGAGCAGCTAGGAAGTTCAGGACCTTATCTGGAAAGGAGAAGGACTTCGGACTCAGACTGAGAGGAATCCAATATCTAACTGTGGGGTTTTCTTCTGACTGGAGCCGGCTCCCTGTTCATCATGCTCCTGGGGAGGAGGGGAGCCAGGCCTGGGTGGAGTGGTAGGTTACAGGCTTAGTTCGCAGCTGGAGAAAGTGGTTCCCTCCCTGGATGGCTGCACGATACCTGCCTGGGTCTGCTACCCCAAGGTGCAGTGGCTGGACTGAAGGCACAGTCTGCAGGAAGAAAAGGCCGCCATTTCCCTGGAGTGCTGTGGGAAAAGACAAAGGCTGCCTGCGTCTGCCACCCTGGGGGCTTGTGGCAGTGAGGGCAGTGGCTCAGTCCACAGTAGAAGGCAGCACAGACAAAGCCAGCTGGGACCACATATCTGGTCACATTGAGAGGCGCTTCCCCAGTTCCAGACCACACAGAGCAGGACTTTGAATCCTAGCCAAGTGCAGGGTCAGGGGAGTTGGTGGAGAGAGAGGGAATGCCCCATCTGTGTCCATGGCACAGTGAGGACAACTAGAACGGAGTCTACCAGGTCCAGCTCCACGGAGAAGAGACTGGGGAATAACCATTCCCCCCCCACCACCATCACCAAGGCAGGGCCTCAGGGATCACTCCCAGGGCCCATAATAGAGATGGGTCCAGAAAACGCCAAACCAAGCCCCTTTACACTGGGTAACTGCATATCCACCTGAGCAGCGTTGACCCTGTGGACAGCCCCTGCGGACAAGCAATGTAGCATTGCCTGGATTAACTCTAGGTCAATTCGGGATATATAGATATATTCTACCCACCCATTTCTCCTCCTTATCTCTTCCCTCCCCTAAGTTGGTTATTCTGGGTATTGGTCTGTCTAAACAGACATATTTAACCCATTGTCTTAACACATGTTCTACACCTCCTTCCTTACACTTAGTTCTCTCTCTCTAGAATAATCAAGCAATATAGTTTCTCTGTCTGGGTAACTTTATCTTCATTTTGTTTTCCCCACCTCCTTCTGTATTTTCCTTTCTCTCTCTCTGGATTAAGGTTTTTAGTCTCTCTGCCTAATAAATGTTTATTTTTTTCTCCTCTCCCTGTCATTTCTCTCTTTGTATGTGCTCTTCCATCAGCACTGCCTCCAACCTCTTCTTTATTTGTAGTCAGTGTTTTTGGGTTTTTTTGTTTTTAGTCTTTAGGTTGTTTTGTTTATTTGTTTGTTTGTGTTATTTGTGCATGTGTTTGCATGTTTTTGTCTCCTGTTTGTCTGTTTTCCATTGCAGTGATACTCCAAGGAACAAATCAAAGAACACCTGGTGGAGGAGGGTCCAAATATCACTACGAGTAGAGTAATAAAATAACCAAACACAACAAAGAACAAGTAATAATCTCTGAAAAAACACTTCCTGAAGGGCTAGGCTCTGGACAGTCTATGACCCTCCTTTAATATTGCAGTGCTCACAGGTGCAGAGCACACAACAAGCTTTTAAAACGCATAAGGGACAGAAAACTAGCCAAAATAATGAAACGGAAGAATTCTCTTCAAAAGAAATTCCACAAAATAGCAACAGGTAACGAATTAATCAAAACCGATTTAAGCAATATAACGGAATGAGGATTTGGCATAATAATCATGAAATTAATTCCTGCGCTTCAAAAAGCATAGAGGACAGCAGGGAATCTATCACTACAGAGATCAAGGGATGAAAAAATGGTCATGAGGAATTAAAAAGTGGTATAAATGAGGTGCAAAATAAAATGGAGGCTGCCACAGTGCAGACTGAAGAGGCAGAGGAGAGAATAGGTGATAAAATTATGGAAAAAGTGGAAGCTGAGAAAAGAAAAACAAAAAAATCCAGGGGTATGGGGGGCGAATTAGACAACTAAGTGATGCAATAAAATGGAACAATATCCATATCATAGGAATTCCAGAAGAATAAGAGAAAGATAAAGGGGATGAAGGTGTACTTGAACAAATTATAGCTGAGGACTTCCCTGATATGGGGAAGGAAACAGGCATTGAAATCAAAGAGGCACAGAGAACTCCCTTCAGATGTAACTTGAATCGATCTTCTGCATGACATAGCGTAGTGAAACTGACAAAATACAAGGACAAAGAGAATTCTGAAAGCAGTTAGGGATAAACAGTCCTTAACATACAAAGGTACACATATAAGGGTAGATGCAGACCTATCTACTGAAACTTGGCAGGCAGAAAGGAATGGCAGGAATTCTTTAATGTGATGAACAGAAAAAATATGTAGCCAAGAATCCTTTACCCAACAAGTCTCATTCAGAATAGAAGGAGAGATAAAGGTTTTCCCACACAAACAAAAACTGAAGGAATTCATCACCACTAAACCAGCCCTACGAGAGATCCTAAGGGGGATTCTGTGAGTGAAATGTTGCAAGGACCACAAAGTACCAGAGATACCACTACAAGCATGAAACCTACAGACATCACAATGACTCTAAACCCATATATTTCTATAATAACACTGAATGTAAATGGACTAAATGCTCCAACCGAAAGACATAGGGTATCAGAATGGATAAAAAAACAAGACCCATCTATTTGCTGCCTACAAAAGACTCATTTTAGACCTGAGGACACCTTCAGATTGAAAGTGAGGGGATGGAGAACTGTCATGTTACTGGAAGTCAAAAGAAAGCTGGAGTAGCCATACTTATATCAGACAAACTAAACTTAAAGGTTGTAACAAGAGATGAAAAGGGGCATTATGTAATAATTACAGGGTTTATCCATCAGGAAGAGCTAACAACGATAAATGTCTATGCATCGAATCTAGGAGCCCCCAAATATATAAAACAATCACAAACATAAGAAACCTTATTGATAAAAATGTGGTAATTGCAGGAGACTTTAATACTCCACCTACAACAATCGACAGAACATCTATCAGAGAATAAATAAACAAACAAGGGCCCTGAATGATACATTGGATCAGATGGACTTGACAGATATATTTACAACTCTGCATCCCAAAGCAACAGAATATACTTTCTTCTCGAGTGCACATGGAACCTTCTCCAAGATAGATTAAACACTGGGTCACAAAACATCCCTTAATAGGTAGAAAAGAATGGAGATCATACCATGTACACTTTCAGACCACAGTGTTAAGAAACTTGAAATGAAACACAGGAGAAAGTCTGGAAAACCTCCAAAAGCATGGAGGTTAGAGAGGTCTATGCAAAAGGTGCCATATACTCAACTCTGTGAACCAACACTGTGGGGAATCTGTCTTTCAACTAATATCTTGTTTCAGTAAGTTAGTAGTCTTTGATATTCCATGTGGGAAACTATGATGGAAGTGCCATATAGTCAACTCTGTTTAACAACAGTGTGGTAAAACCATTTTCAACAACCATATGTTTTCACAAATTAGGAGTGTTGAATACCCATGCAGGGCCTAGGATGAAGGGGCCATATACACAACTCTGTGAAACAACACTATGAAGTAACTTTCTTTCAATTAACACCTTATTTCACTAAGTTATAAGAGTTTGAAAACCTATTTGTGTCCTACATGGATAGTGCCATATACTCAACTCTATGAAACACTGTGGGGAAACCATCTTTCAACTATCATCTCATTTTACAAAGTTTGAAGTTTTTGAAAACCCATGTGGAGCCTATGCAGATAGTGCCATTTACTCTGTGAAACAATCCAGTGTGGAAAACATTTTTCAATTAACATCTTGTTTCACTAAGTTAGTTTTGTTTGAAAACCCATGTGGGGAAGTATGAGGGAAGTGCCATCTACTCAACTCTGTGAAACAACAGTGTGGTGATACCATCTTTAAACTACCATTGAATTTCACTGATTTAGAAGTGTTTGAAAACCCATGCAGGGCCTAGGAGGAAAGTTCCATATACTCAACACTGTGAAACAACACTGTTGGGTAACCATCTTTCAATTAACATCTTGTTTCATTAAGTTGGATGTGTTTGAAAACCAATGCTGGGAACTAGGTTGAAAAGTGATATATGCTCAACTCTGTGAAAAAATATTGTGGAAAAAGCATCTTTCATCTAACATCTTGTGTCATTAAGTTAGAAGTGTTTGAAAAATCTATACGGGCCTGTATAGAAAGTGCCATATACTCAAATCTGTGAAATAACACTGTGGTGAAACCATCTTTCAACTAACTCCTGGTTTCACTAAGTTAGAAGTGTTTGAAAACCCAGGCGAAGACCACAGGGAAAGTGCCATATACTCAACTCTGTGAAACAACACTGTGGGGAAACAATCTTTCAACTAATGTCTTGTTTCACTACATTAGAAGTGTTTGAAAACATATGTGGGGCTTATGAGTAAAGTGCCATTATACTCAAGTCTGTCAAACAGCACTTTGGGGAAGTCACTTTCAACTAACATCTCATTTCACTAGGTTAGAAGTGTTTAGAAACCTGTGCGGAGCCTATGTGGAAAGTTCTATATACTCAACTCTGTAAAGCATAATTTTGGGGAAACTGTCTTTCAAATAACATCTCGTTTAACGAATTTAGAATTATTTGAAAACCATTGAGGGGCCTACACCAAAAGTGTCATATATTCAACTGTATGAAACACTGTGGGGATACTGTCTTTCAGCTAACACCTCGTTTCATAAACTTAAAAGTGGTCATTACCCTATGCAGGGCCTAACATAAAAGTGCCATATACTGAACTCTGTGAAACAACACTTTCTTTCAAATAACATCTGCTTTCACTAAGTTAGGAGTGTTTGAAAACCAATGTGAGGCCTATGCAGAAATTGCCATATACTCAACTCTGTGAAACAAGAGTGTGGTGAAACAATCACTCAACTAACATATGGTTGCACTAAGTTAAAAGTGTTTGGAAACATTTGTGGAGAACTATGAGGAAAGTGGCATATACTCAATTGTGTGAATAAAGTATTGTGGAGAAACGATCTTTCAACTAATGTCTGGTTTTACTAGTTTAGAAATGTTTGAAAACCTATGTGGCGTGTAGGCTGAAAGTGCCTATACTCACCTTTATGAAACAACACTCTGGGGAAACAGTCTTTCAAATAACATCTTGTTTCACAAAGTTAAAGTGTTTGAAAACATTTGAAGGACTACAGGGAAAGGGTTATTCACTCAACTCTGCTACAAAACACTGTGGGGAAATCATCTTTCAGCTATCATTTTCTTTCAGTACATTTGATATGTTTGGTAACAAATGCAGGTCTTACACCGACAGTGCCATATATTCAACACTATGAAACATTGTGGGAAAACCAACTTTCAACTCTCATCTTGTTTCATTAATTAGAAGTGTTTGAAAACCTATGCAATCCCTTTGAGGAAAGTGCCATGTACTCAAATTTGGGAAATAACACTGAGTTGATACCACTTTCAACTACGATCTCATTTCACAAAGTTAGAAGTGTTTGAACACCTATGTGGGACCTATATGGAAAATGCCATATACTGAACTATGTGAAACAACACTGTGGTGAAACCACCTTTCAACTAACATCTTGTTTCACTAAGTGAGAAGTATTTCAAAAACTATGTGTGGTCTATGAGAAAATTGCCATATACTCAACTTTGTGAAACAACACTGTGGTGAAACAATCTTTCAACTCATATCTCATTTCACAAAGTTAGAGGAATTTGAAAACCATGCATGTCTACAAAGAATGTGTCATATATTCAACTGTATGTGATACTGTGGGTCAACCATGTTTCAACTAACAGCTTGTTTCCTGACCTCATAAGTGTTTGACAACATATGCCAGGCCTATGTGGAAAGTCCCATATGCTCAACTCTGTGAAATAACACTGAGGTGAAACCACCTTTCAAATTAATCTCTTGTTTCAGTAAGTTAGAAGTGTTAGAAAACTATCCAGGTCCATCTGGAAAGGTCCCTATACTCAAATCTGTGAAACACTGTGGGGAAACTGTCTTTTCACTGACATCTCATTTCACTAAATTAGAAGTGTTTGAGAGAAGATCCTGGGAAGATGGCGGTGTAGGAGGACGCTGGGCTCACCGTGCATCCTTCTGATCACTTAGATTCCACCTACACCTGCCTAAATAACCCAGAAAACCGCCAGAAGACTAGCAGAATGGAGTCTCCGAGCCAAAGGAGCCAAACGGAAGAATTCCCCTCAGAAAAACATCCAGGAAATAAGGACAGCTAATGAACTGATCAAAAATGATTTAAACAATATAACAGAAAGTGAATTTAGAATAATAGTCATAAAATTAGTCGCTGGGCTTGAAAACAGTATAAAGGAGAGCAGAGAATCTCTTTCTACAGAGATCAAGGGACTAAGGAACAGCCAGGAGGAGCTAAAAAATGCTATCAAGGAGTTGCAAAATAAAATGGAGACAACTATGGCTCAGATTGAAGAGGCAGAGGAGAGAATAGGTGAACTAGAAGATAAAATTATGGAAAAAGAAGAAGCTGAGAAAAAGAGAGATAAAAAATCCAGGAGTATGAGGGGAAAATTAGAGAACTAAGTGATGCACTAAAGAGAAATAATCTACGCATAATTGGTATCCCAGAGGAGGAAGAGAGAGGGAAAGGTGCTGAAGGTGTACTTGAAGAAATAATAGCAGAGAACTTCCCGGATCTGGGGAAGGAAAAAGGCATTGAAATCCAAGAGGCACAGAGAACTCCCTTCAGATGTAACTTGAATCGATGTTCTGCACGACATATCATAGTGAAACTGGCAAAATACAAGGATAAAGAGAAAATTCTGAAAGCAGCTAGAGATAAACGAGCTCTAACATACAAAGGGAGACCTATAAGACTCTTGACCGATCTCTCTACTGAAACTTGGCAGGCCAGAAAGGAATGGCAGGAGATCTTCAATGTGATGAACAGAAAAAATATGCAGCCGAGAATCCTTTATCCAGCAAGTCTGTCATTTAGAATAGAAGGAGAGATAAAGGTCTTCCCAAACAAACAAAAACTGAAGGAATTCTTCACCACTAAACCAGCCCTACAAGAGATCCTCAGGGGGATCCTGTGAGACAAAGTACCAGAGACATCGCTACAAGCATGAAAACTACGGACATCACAATGACTCTAAACCCATATCTTTCTATAATAACACTGAATGTAAATGGACTAAATGCGCCAACCAACAGTCATAGGGTATCAGAATGGATAAAAAAACAAGACCCATCTATTTGCTGTCTACAAGAGACACATTTTAGACTCTTAATCTGAAGGTGAGAGTGAGGGGATGGAGAACTATTTATCATGCCACTGGAAGTCAAAAGAAAGCTGGAGCAGCCATACTTATATCAGACAAACTAGACTTTAAATTAAAGGCTGTAACAAGAGATGAAGAAGGGCATTATATAATAATCGCAGGGTCTATCCATCAGGAAGAGCTAACAACTATAAATTTCTATGTGCCGAATACAGGAGCCCCCAAATATATAAAACAATTACTCACAAACATAAGCAACCTCATTGATAAGAATGTGGTAATATCAGGGGACTTTAACACTCCACTTACAACAATGGATAGATCATCTAGACACACAGTCAATAAAGAAACGAGGGCCCTGAATGATACATTGGATCCGATGGACCTGACAGATCTATTTACAACTCTGCATCCCAAAGCAACAGAATATACTTTCTTCTCGAGTGCACATGGAACATTCTCCAACATAGATCACATACTGGGTCACAAAACAGCCCTTCATAAGTATACAAGAATTGAGATCATACCATGCACACTTTCAGAAAATAATGCTATGAAGCTTGAAATCAACCACAGGAAAAAGTCTGGAAAACTTCCAAAAGCATGGGGGTTAAAGAACACCCTACTAAAGAATGAATGGGCCAACCAGGCAATTAGAGAAGAAATTAAAAATATATATGGAAACAAATGAAAATGAAAATACAACAATCCAAACGCTTGGGGATGCAGTGAAGGCAGTCCTGAGAGGAAAATACATTGCAATCCAGGCCTATCTCAAGAAACAAGAAAAATCCCAAATACAAAATCGAACAGCACAGCTAAAGGAAATAGAAGCAGAACAGCAAAGACAGCCTAAATCCAGCAGCAGAAGAGAAATAATAAAGATCAGAGCAGAAATAAACAATATAGAATCTAAAAAAACTGTAGAGCAGATCAACGAAACCAAGAGTTGGTTTTTTGAAAAAATAAACAAAATTGATAAACCTCTAGCCAGGCTTCTCAAAAAGAAACGGGAGATGACCCAAATAGATAAAATCATGAATTAAAATGGAATTATCACAACCAATCCCTCAGAGTTACAAGCAATTATCAGGGAATACTATGAAAAATCATATGTCAACAAACTGGGCAACCTGGAACAAATGGACAAATTCCTAAACACCCACACGCTTCCAAAACTCAATCAGGAGGAAATAGAAAGGTTGAACAGGCCCATAACCAGCGAAGAGATTGAATCAGTCATCAAAAATCTCCCTACAAATAAGAGTCCAGGACCAGATGGCTTCCTAGGGGAGTTCTACCAGACGTTTCAAGCAGAGATAATACCTATCCTTCTCAAGCTATTCCAAGAAATAGAAAGGGAAGGAAAACTTCCAGACTCATTCTATGAAGCCAGTATTACTTTGATTCCTAAACCATACAGGGACCCAGTAAAAAAAATAGAACTACAGGCCAATATCCCTGATGAATATGGATGCAAAAATTCTCAATAAGATACTGGCAAATCGAATTCAACAGCATATAAAAAGAATTATTCACCATGATCAAGTGGGATTCATTCCTGGGATGCAGGGCTGGTTCAACATTCGCAAATAAATCAATGTGATACATCACATTAATAAAAGAAAATACAAGAACCATATGATCCTGCCAATCGATGCAGAAAAGGCCTTTGACAAAATTCAGCAACCTTTCTTAATAAAAACCCTCGAGAAAGTTGGGATAGAAGGAACATACTTAAAGATCATAAAAGCCATTCATGAAAAGCCCACAGCTATCATCATCCTCAATGGGGAAAAACCGAGAGCTTTTTCCCTCAGATCAGGAACACGGCAGGGATGTCCACTCTCACCGCTGTTGTTTAACATAGTGTTGGAAGTGCTAGCATCAGCAATCAGACAACAAAAGGAAACCAGAGGCATCAAAATTGGCAAAGATGAAGTTAAGCTTTCACTTTTTGCAGATGACATGATATTATACATGGAAAATCCGATAGACTCCACCAGAAGTCTGCTAGAACTGACACATGAATTTAGCAAAGTGGCAGGATACAAAATCAATGTACAGAAATCAGTTGCATTCTTATACACTAATAATGAAGCAACAGAAAGAGAAATAAAGAAACTGATCCTATTCACAATTGCACCAAGAAGCATAAAATACCTAGGAATCAATTTAACCAAAGATGTCAAAGATCTGTATGCTGAAAAGTATAGAAAGCTTATGAAGGAAATTGAAGAAGATATAAAGAAATGGAAAAAAATTCCCTGCTCATGGATTGGAAGAATAAATATTGTCAAAATGTCAATACTACCCAAAGCTATCTACATATTGAATGCAATCCCAATCCAAATTGCACCAGCTTTCTTCTCGAAACTAGAACAAGCAATCCTAAAATTCATATGGAACCACAAAAGGCTCTGAATAGCCAAGGTAATTTTGAAGAAGAAGACCAAAGCAGGAGGCATCACAATCCCAGACTTTAGCCTCTACTACAAAGCTGTCATCATCAAGACAGCATGGTATTGGCACAAAAACAGACACATAGACCAATGGAATAGAATAGAAACCCCAGAACTAGATACGTTTGTGGGAACGTATGGCCAACTAATCTTTGACAAAGCAGGAAAGAACATCCAATGGAAAAAAGACAGTCTATTTAACAAATTGTGCTGGGAGAACTGGACAGCCACATTCAGAAGGTTGAAACTAGACCACTTTCTCACACCATTCACAAAAATAAACTCAAAATGGATCAAGGACCTGAATGTGAGACAGGAAACCATCAAAACCTTAGAGGAGAAAGCAGGAAAAGACCTCTCTGACCTCAGCCGTAGCAATTTCTTACTCGACACATCCCCAAAGGCAAGGGAATTAATAGCAAAAGTGAATTACTGGGACCTTATGAAGATAAAAAGCTTCTGCACAGCAAAAGAAACAATCAACAAAACTGAAAGGCAACCAACGGAATGGGAAAAGATCTTTGCAAATGGCATATCAGACAAAGGGCTAGCATCCAAAATCTATAAAGAGCTCACCAAACTCCACACCCAAAAAACAAATAACCCAGTGAAGAAATGGGCAGAAAACATGAATAGACACTTCTCTGAAGAAGACATCCGGATGGCTAACAGGCACATGAAAAGATGCTCAACCTCGCTCCTCATCAGGGAAAAACAAATCAAAACCACACTCAGATATCACCCCACGCCAGTCAGAGTGGCCAAAATGAACAAATCAGGAGACTATAGATGCTGGAGAGGATGTGGAGAAACGGGAACCCTCTTGCACTGTAGGTGGGAATGCAAATTGGTGCAGCCGCTCTGAAAAACAGTGTGGAGGTTCCTCAGAAAATTAAAAATAGACCTATCCTATGACCCAGGAATAGCACTGCTAGGAATTTACCCAAGAGATACAGGAGTACTGGTGCATAGGGGCACTTGTATCCCAATTTTTATAGCAGCACTCTCAACAATCGCCAAATTATGGAAAGAACCTAAATGTCCATCAACTGATGAATGGATAAAGAAATTGTGGTTTATATACACAATGGAGTACTACGTGGCAATGAGAAGGAATGACGTATGGCCCTTTGTAGCAACGTGGATGGAACTGGAGAGTGTGATGCTAAGTGAAATAAGCCATACAGAGAAAGACAGATACCATATTGTTTCACTCTTATGTGGATCCTGAGAAACTTAACAGAAACCCATGGCGGAGGGGAAGGAAAAAAAAAAGAGGTTAGAGTGGAAGCGAGCCAAAGCATAAGAGACTCTTTAAAACTGAGAACAAACTGAGGGTTGAAGGGGGGTGGGAGGGAGGGGAGGTTGGGTGATGGGTATTGAGGAGGGCACCTTTTGGGATGAGCACTGGGTGTTGTATGGAAACCGATTTGACAATAAACTTCATATATTGAATAAAAAGAAAAGAAAACAACAGAAGCAATACCAGAAGCAAAAACAAGCAAACATGCAAAAAGAACGAAACGGGAATGAAGTTACATCCAGTTTCTTCTAGAACCAAAACTTTGTGGCACACTATAGTCTGTAGACTAGCAGGTGGAAGGATTTGTGGTGGTCTTGTTGGGGATGTGCCTGGAGAGTGCAGGTGGGCGGGGCTTGGTGTAGTGGCTCTGTTCTCCATTTGGTGGCATGCTTAGTTCACTGGAGTCAATGCATGTGTGTATGTGCGCGGGTGCATGCGCTGGAGTTGAAAATGGCTTCACCTAGCTCTCTAGTCTCTGGCATGGGAATTTCATACGTTCACAGACATGCAATCAAGCACTTTTCCTTTGTGTTAGGCTTTTGTCCACTCCCCAGCTTTACCTTGTCTGTGTCCAAGCTGTCTGATGCCTGCCAGGTCACATCTTCCTCCAGAGTTTTATCTCTGATGGATCTGTGTTTCAAAACCCCATACCTCAGAGACCACCGCGGTTTGGACCCATGCTGATTATCTCAGGGAGGGTCTCACAGAACAGTGGACAGGTGCCAGCTTGTCCCAGAAAATGTTCACGCAATTGCACAGTGACAGAGGCTCAGAGTTATGGTAAATCCCAACACACAGCCAGCATCATGTTCTGTTGCACTTTGTTGTCTTTGTTCCAATATCAGTAAATGTGGCAGCTCTCTAGTGTCAGCTGGGATTTTTTGCCTGTGGGGAGGCCATATGGCCTTTACCAAATGCACTCTAAGCAGGGAAACAACTTCTCTCTGTGTGGCGCATGGATCCCTCAGATCCCTATACCTGCTCCTGGGGATTCACCCTACTTCCTTATCTGAGCACTGCCAGGCACTGAGCTCCAAAACTTCAGACTCTGCCCTCCATTCTTTATAGAATCCTAGCAATATTGAAACCCTCTCCTTTCTCACTGTCAATGCTTTTGGAAAACAGATTTCTTGTCCAGTCCTCTGCGAGTGTTTTATCTCTTTCTTTCTCTCCAGCTACATTTTTGGGGGGAGTGTTTTTTTGCCCAATTGCGATGTGCAAGAAATCCCCCTTTTTCTTTCACCCTCTGTCCTCTCTCTGTGAAAAGGACTCCCTACCCTCTGTGCTTCTATGGTTTTTCTCCCCCAATTCACCTCTCTCCACAGTGTACCTGCCAATTTCTCTAGGTCACATTATGCAAGTTGTTGTGTTAATCCTCAGGTAAATCTCCTAGGTATTAAAAATGGTTTGACCCTGATCTAGCTGTGTTACAGGGATGAGACAAGGTTAGGGTCCCTATACTACACCATCTTAACTCTTCCTAGTCTGATGTCCTTCATGTTTGTTAATAATTGATTTATATACTTGGGTGCTTACAAGTTGGAAACATAAATATACACAACTGTAAGACCCTTTTGTTGGATAATCCCCTTTATTATGATATAGTGCCCTTCTTCATCTCTTGTTAGTCTTTGGTTTAAAATTCAGTTTTTCTGGGGTGCCTGGGTGGCTCAGTAGGTTAAGCATCCAACTCTTGATCTCAGCTCAGGTCATCAACTCACAGTTCATGAGTTCAAGCCCCACGTTGGGCGCTGCAGAGCTTACTTGGGATTCTCTCTCCCTCCCTCTCTATCTGCCTCCCCCACCCACTTGCACTCTTTCTCTGATTCTCTCCAAATAAATAAATAAATAAACTTAAAAAAATAAAAATCAGTTTGTCTGATGTAAGTATTGCTACTCAAGCTTTCTTTTGACATCCATTTGCATGATCAATACTTCTCCACTGTCTCAGTTTCAATATTCAGGTGTCTTTAGGTCTAAAATGAGTCTTTTGGAGACAACATACAAATGGGTATTTTTTTTATCCATTTGACATCCTATGTCTTTTGATTGGAACATTTAGTCCATTTACATTCAGACTATTTATAAATATGTATTTAGTGTCATTTTATTACTTGTTTTTTTCATTGTTTCTGGAGATTTTCTATGTTCCTTTGTTTCTTTGTTACTTTTGTCTTTACTTTCCACTCAAAGAATCCCCTTTAATATTTCTTTGAGGGCTTGTTTAGTGGTCATGAACTCCTTTAGTTTTTGTCTGTGAACTCTTTATCTCTTATATTGCTTGTTTCTTAATATTTATTTATTTATTTATTTATTTATTTATTTATTTATTGAAAGAGAGAGAGTATCTGAGAATGAGTGGAGGAGGGGCAGAGAACAAGAGAGAGAGAGAGAATCCCAAGCAGCTTCTAAGCTGTCAGCATGGAGCTCCATTCAGTGCTTGATTTCACAACCTGTGAGACCATGACCTGAGCCAAAATCAAGAGTTATACTGTTAACCTAATGAGCTACTCAGGTACCCCTATCTCTCGTATCCTGAATGATATCCTTGTTGGATAGAGTATTCTTGGCTGCAGACTTTTCCCATTTAGCATGTTGAATATATTATGCCAGTCTCTTCTGGTTTCCCAAGTGTCTCTGGAGAGATCTGCAGCTAGCCTTATGGGTCTTCCCCTGTAAGTTAGTTACTTATTTTGTCTTGGTTTCTGGATTTTTTCTTTATTGCTATATTTTGCAAATTTAATTAAAATATATCTTGGTGTTAGCTTGCTTTTGTTGATTTTGACAGGAGTTCTGTCTTCCTCCTGGATCTGGATGTCAGTTTCCTTCCCCAGATTAAGGAAGTTTATCAGTTACTATTTCCTCAAATATTTTTTCTATCCCCTTTTCTCTCTCTTCTTTTGGGAATACTATAATATAAATGCTATTATGTGTGATGGAGTCAATGATTTCCCTAAGTCTATTCTCATGTTGCATAATTATTCTTTCTCTCTTTTGTTCAGCCTCATTATTTTCCATTATTTTGTCTTCTATATCACTTATTTGTTGCTCTACTTCTTGCATCCTTGTGCCCCCTGCATCCAATCTGTTTTGAGTCTCAGTTATTGCATTTTTTCTTTTTTTTAATTAATTTTTATTTACTTTTGAGAAAGAGAGAGAGAGAGGGAGAGAGAGAGAAAGAGAGAGACAGAGCATGAGCCAGGAAGTGGCAGAGAGAGATGGAGACACAAAACACAAAGCAAGTTCCAGGCTCTGAGCTGTCAGCACAGATCCCAATGCAGGGCTTGAAGTAATGAACTGTGAGATCATGACCTGAGCCAAAGTGGGACCCTCAACTGACTAAGCCACCTAGGCACCCCTGTATTTTTTATTTCTAACTGATTGTTTTTTTAACTCTTTTGTCTCTGTGTCAAGAGCCTCTCTGAAGTCTTCCATTCTTTTCTTAATCCCAGTAAGTATCCTTATTACTGTTGCTTTAAAATCTCCATCAGGCATATTACTTATATCTGTTTCATTTGGACCGTTGGCTGTGACCTTATCTTCTTCTTTCATTTGGGATGAATTTTTCCATCTTGGCATTTTTATATAAGTCTCTGTCTTATTCTCTGTGTTAGGAAAGTCTGTTGTGTTTCCTTCTCCTAAAAGTAATGGCTTTATAAAGAAGAATCATACAGTGTCCAAGGCCTGGTGCTTCATGGAGTGTCTCTGGTGTGTGCTGAGTGCACTCTGCTGCTAGGTTTTGGGTGCTGTATCTTTCAGGCCAATTGTCTCCAGAGGCTTTCCTTGCCTGCTGTGGGCAATGTTTTGACCTTGACCAGATGTAGAGAGCTTTAACTAGTTGTGATCTGGTCTTCTTGTTAAATGATACCTGATGCCATTTCCACTAGGACTGAAGCCTTACAGAGTTCTCTGGTTGGGACACATAGTGTGAGCACGTGTTTCTACTGGTTTTCTAAGGAAAGCATCCACTATGTTGGGACTGAGGCAAACTTGACCATGAAGGGCAGTACTGGGAGGGTGCAGGGGTGTAGGACCTGTTGTAAGCAGGTTCGGCAGGCAGTTTGGTTGCTGTTGTGCTGAAGGTGGTTCATGCTGAGGGGCAAGGGAGGGAAATGGTGCCACCAAGCTCCTTTGTCCCTGGAGGGGGTTCTCTGAGCTTATTGCTCTCAGGAAAGCACTTTGAGAGGAGCAAATAGTCTCACTTCAGTATGTCCTCATGTGTCCAGTGTGTCCAGTGTGATCACTCTCTGGGTTGTTTGCCTGCCTTTTCTCCAGGAGCAGCACAGTGCCCTCCAGCCTCTATCCCAGCCATGCTTGTTGACTTTTAAAACTCTAGTCTTTAGGGACCTAGTGTGAGTGGGCCTATGCTGGTTTTCTAGAGGAGGGTCTTGTTGCACTGGGACTGACGGTGGTTTGACTGAGAAGGGTAGTCATGCCAGAGCTCAGAGTCATGAGATTTGGAGCAAGCAGGCTATGTAGCCAATATTGGGGCCGAGCTGCTATGGGTAGGTACTTCTGAGGGGTGTGGGGAGGGAAATGGTGCCTGGTAGCCCCTGTATCCCCAGAGAAGCTTCTCCATGAAAGCTACCTCTCAGGGACATTCTCAAAGAAGGGCGAATAATCTCCCCACAGTGTGCCCCATAAGTTCTTGAGATTGTGCAGTCTCTCTCAGGATTGTTTGTCTGCCTTTTCTCCAGAAGTAGGGCAGCACCCTCAAGGTTCTATCCCAGCCAAGCCCACTGACCTTTAAAACTCCAGTCTTTAAACTCCACTGATTGCAAGAACTCAGAGAAATCAGCCCATCTTGTTTTCTCAGCCAATAGATTTGAGGAAGTGTTTTCCTTGTGTGTTCCCCTGTATGCTCCTCTTGCTTTTCTCCATGACCACCACTCCCTCCTTGCTGCAGCACCTGCAATCCATTTCTCCCCCAAGCCACATCTCTTTACTTCCTATCTTCCTCAATGTGGCCTCTCCTTTTCCTCTAGTTGTGGCGTTTGTTCTGTCAGTCCTCAGGTTGATTTCTTGAGTATTCAGAATGATTTGATGGTTATCTTGTTCTATTTGAGGGAGGAGAGGAGTATAGGGTCCTCCTACTATGCTGTCATCTTAGATCCTCCATCTCAGTAGGTGGGCCTTTAGGAGGTGATTGGGTCATGAGGGTGGAGCACTCATTAATAGAATGAGTGCTCTTATAAAAAATATCCCACAGAACTACCTATGACCACCATTTGAGAACACAAGAAGATGTAGGCTATGAACCAGGGAAAGGGTCCTCACTAAAACACAATCATCCTGCTGCCTTGATTTTGGATTTTCTAGAGTCCAGAACTATAATATATTTATGTTGTTTATAAGCTACCCAGTCTGTGGTATTTTTTATAGCAGCTCAAACAGGACTAAGACATCATTCCTTAACTACCTTACTTAAAATTATAAAGCTCCATACTTTGATCCAGCATTTTCTGGCTTCCTGTCTGCTTTCTTTATTATTATTTTTTCTTCCTTGGCACTTATTATCATCTGATGCACTATGTATTTTACTTAATTTTGTGTATTGTCTGTCTCCCAGACTAGAATAAAAACTCCATGAAAGCATGGGTTTTTCTCTATTTTGTTAACTGTTGTGCTGTCCATGCCTAGAACAGTGCCTGAAACATAGTGGGCACTAAGTAAATATTTGAATGAATAAATGAATATACTCTCTAATTCCACTTTGCATTGTATTATAATTTACTCGTTCACAGTAAGTACATAGTAAGCACTAAATAAACATTTGATGAATGAATTAAATACAAAAGCCTTTTATAAACGCTAAAGCACTCGGTGCTATATTATTATGAAATGGCCACCCTGTTCCCCTCTAGGCCACAAGAATAAGGCTGCTTGCTGCTGTTCTTAAGAACTGCTTCTACCCTTTCCACAAGAGGCAGCACTTTATTCTTACTCCACTCCCCACACCTGGCCACTTTAAAATCAGTTAAAGTCTCTGCTGTAACTGGAACTTTAAACCCAAAGTTTTCAGACTATGCTGTTAACCACATAGGAGCTCAGCTCACACTCCATTTCCAAGTACAGGCTTCCCCTGCTATCTGAGAGTACAGTATTCCTAGGAAACCTTTTATAAGCCAAAATAGCATAAAGCAAAGAAGAAATTACCATTAATTTATACAGAAAATTTCTGAGCATTCCCATGCCCCAAAAGTATTCTCTCCCCAAAGTATTTTCTGATACCTTAGGACACATCTTGCTAATGGATGCACAGAATAAATAGAGATGAAGCACAGACACAGTTCAAAGCTATGGCAGCTTGATGCTGAGATGCTGAGTGTAGTTTCCAGGGAAAGAGCTTGGCGACGCTACTCTTGATACACAAGAGTGCATGCTTTCTCTGTAATGGCTTGCTGCAAAACAAACGTTGAACACTACTTTAGTTTTTCATCTTTTTTTGTAAAAGTGAAAATCATCTTCAGATTTTCATTGGTTAGCAAAAATGGGTACTAATATAGGTCTTTCATAAAAATGAGTTACATAACAACAAAATTTGAAAAGCAAGGGGTACCTATACCTGCCTGGAGACAGAGGACTCTAAATCCCCACACCCATTCGTATGGTTGACCTGATAGCTAAAACATTTTATCCTTTTCAAATCACTTTGTTCTCAGTTTTTAATTTGATCTCCACACCAACCCTGCAATTATCAACATCTCCATTTTCTAGGTGAAGAACCAGAGGCCCATAGAAGTAAGTGATTAGGTCAGGCTCATATACCTAATAAATGATAGCTCAGGGCTGGAATTCAGGCTCTCAGATTTAAGGCTTGTCAACTCATTGTAAATGCCTTGATAAACAATCCAACAAGAAAATAAATGAATATCTGAATAAATGAATATAATGCATGTATAACTCTTAATTGGTAGAGAATATGCACATTCCATGCGGTAATGAGGAAGGATAGCACCCAAATGGACTTTTTCCACTCAATTCCTATACCATTAATTGTGTTTACTATTCATTTGGCAAGGAGTTCACCTTATGCAAGGAACATAATAATCACCTAAAGCCTCAAAGCCAGAGCTAAAGTTTTCCCAGAGTGAACTGCTTCACTGCCTAGAGGCAAGGGAATTAGTGACTGGTACTGGGGAATAGAGAAAAGGAGGGACAAGGAAGAATCATTAACAACCTCCCCTCATTCTCCATTCATTTAAACCATAGGCAACCAAGGAAGGGGCTTGGCTAGAAAATCATTTCTTTATCCATTCATTTGTTATGTCTGTTATTCATTTAATCATCCAGGAAGATGTATATTCACTGAGAACTTCTTAGTGCAAAAGCCCGCTAATGGGCTGAAGTTTCCTTTTCAATGAGGCATCTGGATACTTTAGCTTGTCTTCTAATGAAGGATTTGTCTGGGACCCTCTAACTGGCAATGACATTTTTCCTCAGCAGTCTTGTTTCCTGAACACACATCTCTTTGCTTCAGAAATCCAGGCTGCAAAGAATGATGTAGAAGGCTCAATTACCTTAAGAATTCACCTATAAATCCTGCCACATTGAGGCTTTGTCCAAGATTAAGGCTCTAGTGAAACCATTTCCATATTTAATTTTTTCCTTGGTTTATTGTCTTGCCACTATTTGAAGCTCTTTTCTTAATAGCAGCCAGTATGAATAAGTATTGGGGGTTTAGTTAACTAGAAGTTCGATGTGACTCAGCAGTATGATGTGGCTGCCAAACAGTTAAGGCAATTTCATTAGAAAGAGAGGGGCCAGAAGGGTGATGAAGGCTTTTGCTCTGCTTTTCTGTTACACCCTGGGAGGCAGCATCTGCTGCCTCACTGCCATGCTTAAGGATGCCATAGATGGAGAGGGAAAGGGCCATTGTCCTGAGAGGCTACAATCACATTGGCCTCCTGATAGCTCCTCAGCAAATCAGGCACACTCCTTCCTCAGGGCTTTTAAACAGCTCTTCTCTCCACCTGAAACACTGCTTTCAGTTCTCGACATGACTCGTTCCTTCACTTCATTAGGTCTCTGCACGGATATCTTCTCTCCATAGAAGCTGCCTCTGACATCCTTGCTTAAAATAGTTTCTCCCATCATTCTATAGCCCCCTTTATACTTCTTTGTCTTTGTAACATTTATCATCTCCTGATACATACATCCATTTCTCCCATTAGAATGTGAGCTCCATGGGCATAAATTTTTTGTGCCTGACACATAGTGGCAGCTCAATACATATTTGAATAAAATTTTTCATAGCATTTACTTCATGGTACTATAGTTTATCTTTTCACTTATCTTGTCCCCACTAACATCTTATCTAAGAAACCTGTTTTTCTTTTTTCTTTTTTTTTTTTTTTTTACCTTTAATTACCTAGCCAATGCCTGGTATGGAGTGTGTTGAATGAATGGATGGATGTACTGTGAAGGATGTTGCAGAGGCATTTCAAACATTGGAGGGGGTTGGCCTAAATCCACGCTGCCAAATTTGGTGGCCACTTGATACATGTGACTATGGGGCACTTGAAATGAAGCTTCTCTGAATTGAGATGTGTTGCAAATATAAAATACACACCAGATTTTGAAGCCTTGGCATACAAACATATAAAATATCAGTGATATTTTCATTGATTACATGTTTAAATAATAATATTTTGGATATACTGGGTTTAATAAAATATATTCATAAAATTAAGTTCACCTGTCTTCTTTAATGTGGCTACCCAAAAAATTTTAAATTACATATGTGACTAGCATTATATTTGTATTGAATAACACAGCTCTAAAGATTTTGACAACTTCCATGTTTAAACCCCGACCTTTACAAGCTTGTGAGGGTATGTGTTGGGGGTGTTTTAGAGGTGGGTTCTTGTAATTAACACAGAAGAGGATTATCCATAATCACTGCTCCTGGGCAACTGATGACAGTAGGATCAAGTAAGTACCAGCTTCAAATAAACACTATAGTTTATTACACAACCTCATCTTTCTCATTCATGCCTTGTCTCATCCCATATTCCCCAGAGCTGCTAGCAACATGCCATATTGAGTGGTTAGTATTTTTGTAGCTCTTTCTCACCCATAATTACCCTGACAGTGAGAACAATGAGCAGATAAATGGCCCAAAGGTGAGTTACAAATCAAAGAGGAAAATCTAGCCACAAACACCCTGGATCAACTATACCCAGTAGAATTTCCACTTTAGAAAGTTTCTCCCTTCCTGATAAGAAATTTTAGCCATATAACCAACTTCTCTGTTGGAGCCCTGTGCTGGGTTATCTCAGGAAGCAAATAGAGAAGTAGAAGACACACCACCTTCCCTTTAAGATTATAATGAAGGTGGGAAACAAAACCAATGTGTGTGTGAAAAGTTAAACAAGAACACAAACAGTCATCTAAGAAATGTTAGGCAGTGTGATTAAGGGCCAAACAAATGACACAGTGAGTTACTGTTTTAGGAATTCAAATCACTGTCAACCCCAAGGGCCCAGGCAGGTAGAAGAAGCTTCTTCAAGGAAGTAGTACTTGAGCTGGACCTTGAAGGATTTTTGTGATGTTACAAAATCCCAGATTTTCAGAGATTAAATGATTCTCAGAGACATAGTGTGCTCTTCATTATATAGATAAGGAAACTGAGACCCAGAGAGAGAGAAAGATAACATAGTAAGGAAAAAGTTAGGATTAGAACCAAAATTTTCTAGTTCCCAGTCTACTACTCTTTTTTTCCAGGTTCTGAGAAAGGAGTTATGGTGTTCTAGGTGTAAGAAAGTCCCAGAAGCCCTGAGCCTGAGCACTTACTCCCAATCTTCCCCCTTGCAACACCCCTCCCTGACACACACACACACACACACACACACACACACACACACACATCTCCAAACCTGATATGGGATCTCCCTTTCTTTTTCTTCAAGACCAGGTTAACTTAGTAGCTAACACAGATAGATAACACTGAATTCAAATTCCAGGTCAAACATCAACTCCTTTTTATTTAGTTAGAAATGGGCCATGTGTTGATGAATGGCTTCTCTGATGTAACCTGCCATCTCAAAAGCCTTAAGGTTGAGAGGCTCTCCTTCTGTTCCTTTTTGTCCCATCATCACAAGGTATACAGACTCAATCTGAACTACAGTGACTTCCTGGCTGCACCGACTCTGGCCTTTGGTGCGGAGGTCCATGGTGTTGTTTCCCTCAGTGTAAATGTTGTCCCGAATCAATAAGCATTTGGTCCCTGCAAGAGTGATCCCTTGAAGAAATTTCTCTCTCCCCTCTCTTGCCAGCAAGATCTGAATTTCTTCCTGGGTCAACTGGAACAAGTTGCCTTCAGGGTAAGAAGCTAACAACCAGGGTGGGGAATTGGTGATAATCGCTGCATCACAGCACATCCCAGTCTGTAGGAAGAGAGTAATGCAGTCTTGCCAGACCTCTTCGCTGATATCCTCTATGCACTGCATGATTCAAGTAAGCTGTCTCTAAAAGATGAATAAAGTGCTTTCTAATAATTTGGTCTGTAAAAGAAGTTTGTTAGAAGTTGGCTTAAGATGACTGATAAGCTGAGACAGAAATAACCTAAAAATACAGTCTGTTTCTGATGGCCTCTCCCCAGCAGCAAAGTGGAGGAGTTCTTGGTGACACTTGAATGAAGTTATGGCCTACCTTCCCTCTGCTGTGATTTATCAAGCTACCTCTTGAGCAGGAGTGACTTTTTAAATAGTCATCATCCATCACATCATGGGTGACCTTTGGCAGCAGCTTTCTGAGGCTGTAACTCTAGCTAGTGAGATAGATGGTGGGGCAAAGTACACCTACTTCCCTGGGATACCATGGGAATAACACCAAACCTCAAGAGTGGAAAATCACTCAAAGTAGAACATAAGTGGACAATTAAAATATGTGGGGGATAAGCTTAGGAATCCCCTGGGGCCTACACCAATGGGTTAACAAGGCACAAAGAAACACAAAGTCCTGAAATGCTCACACCCGAGTTTGGGTAACCAAATTGGAACTCCAAGAATAGGGAGGCACAAAGGTGCCAAGAATATGCAGGTGCAAAGAAACCCCAAAATATGGAGGGGATGCTGAACCCCCAAAAATAGAGAGAAAGAGAGTCAAAGGCCTGAAATAGAATCGGTGGAAAGGTGCACAATACATAGGAATAACAAGATTAGATATTTAGGGTGAAAGCACCCCAAGTTTAGTACTACTGCAGAAAGCTGATTTCATAGGAGAATAGGGCCAGGGCAGGTAAAAATTGGTGAACTGGACTTTGGACCCCTGCGCTGCAGGCAAAGCAGCCCAGAGCAGAGATGGTTAAAAAAAGAAAAGGTGTCTTGTTAACCCTGAGGTTGTTACCACTGTCTGTCTCATCCCCTAGGATGGCAAAGATAAACAGGCACGGTGCCTCCTGTCTGCTGTTAACATCCATATACCCATCTGCCCGGTGCCTGGAATTTGTTTTATATTGACCCAAACCCCAAACACTGTATATCTTCAAAATCCCTCTTTCCCCCTCACATCCACAAGTTAATGTTCCTAGTTTCTTTGTCTCTTTGTACATGCCCATCACGTTTGCAAGCCTTCTGACCTGAATAAATATGGGGCAAGGACCCTTATTAGGGGCTCTTGTCTTTTCCCCAGACATTAGCCATCTCTTTTTAATCCTGCATCTGCTCTTTTGTTATACAAAAGAGAACTTTGGACTTAGAGTCTATGACAAAAATATAGTTGGACGTTTGGTTATAAAGCAGGACAAGTAAGATCTGCTGCAGCAACTAGCATTTCAGATGTTGGTTGATCTCTCTGAGGCCTGAGCTTTAGGTACAAGGTCAAAAATCCCACAGACTCACCAGTTCACAGCTCCATTTGGGAAGCCACAATAGCCTCCTCATGGTTTCCCTGCCTCCAGATTCTCTCCCTCTAGCTTATCTTCCAGCCCACACCAGCTGTGAGTCTAGAATTATTCATTCTTATCTTGCCATTCAGCAAGTATTTATCAAGCATTCACTATGTGCAAGTACTTTTCTAAGCACTGGGATACAGTAGTGAACATAGAAAAACATCATGGAAAACATCATAATGGGGGAGACAAACAGAAAATAGATGATAATAGTATCCTTTCACTGAAAATATTTTGAGTCTAATACTTTCTTTTCTCATGTTTTCCCTCTTACCCCAGGCTGTCTCTACTCTAGTGGGGTCCAATTTGACTTTTCTACAACCTTTGGGAAGTTACTGTCTGTGCCTTAATTTTCTCTGATATGACATCAATTAGCCATAAAGAAGAAATGTTAGGGGGAATGGCTGAAGTTAATGGTAGATAAAATATGGGATGGCTTTGAAAATTTATTTATGTAACAAATATTAAATACCTACTCTATGCCAGGTCTTTTCTTGACTTTGGAGATCTAGCAGTGAGCAAAATTCCTGCCGCATAAAGCTGACATCCTAAATGGGGAGACAACTAATAAACGACATTTATAATATATCAGGTTTTCCAACTCCCAGATTGTTCTTTTTTCCATCACAAGTCTGATTCAGAGAATACCACTGAATGACTGCACCTGTCTGGTGGTCTGGTGGGCCTTTCGTCCTTTTCCCACATCTGTGCTGATGAAAGTTATGAGGCTACTGCAATAGTCCAGGACTTAACTAACCTAATGATAGTAGACTAGTAAAAGAGGGGAGTGGGAGGAGGATATA